>NC_083339.1:67537160-67840569 GCF_019175385.1 Lycium barbarum
CCTGTGAGGCGATGTTATTTTGGGGTGTTGTGATAGGATGGTAGTGCCATATTACAGAGGAAACTCTGCCAAAATTTCTACACAATCCCCGAGAACTTAGCATTTGAGGACGAATGTTCTTAAGGGGGGGGGGGGGGGGGGGGAGAATGCTACACCTCAGAATTTCGGGTTGTTGCGCGGTAAACAGACTAACACAAGTGATGGTGGTATGGTGTCCCTACAAGTAAGAAGGGATACTTAATGATTCTAATTAAGGTTTCAAAGACACTTGAGAAGAGAAAGGAGAGCTCGTGGGAGAAAGTTAAGGCAGAGAGTGTCTTACCCTGTGTACAAGTGTACCAATAGGTATTCCTGGTACTTTATAGGACTATAAGTCGAACGGATCGAATCGGCGAAATCTGAACTAAATCAGGAAAAGTCTACAGGCACAAGTCACGGTCGACGGGTCGTCGATATGTCGACGGGTCATCGATATGTCGACAGACCGTCGATGTGTACCGTCCTTGAGTTTCTGCGATCAGGTATTTTCCGGTGTGAGTCGACGGATCCAGTCTACGGACCGCCGACACGTCAACGGGTCATCGACCCGGCCGTCAAACCGCCTCTCTGGAATTTTTTGGTTTCAGCTATAAATAGATGACCCTTGTCCATAATTTTCAGATTTCATTTTCTCTCTAAGTCTTGAAAGCTCTAGAATATTCCTCACATCATATTATCACGTATCCAAGGGAAATCAAGGATTAAACACCAAGCGTATGGATGCTCGCTAGGGTTTGTGGAGATCAAGAAATCCTTCTGTATTGAAGTGGGTTTTTCTCCAAGTGAAGTATTGTCATCCAAATTTCATTTGTACATCATCAAAGGTGAGTTTTACGTTCAATTCACGTTATTGCCAATATTGAGTGGTTGAATGACTTGGATAATGGAAGGAAGAACACTATGGATTGCAAATAGGCAAATAGTAATATTCTTGAATAATAACTTGACTTAAATGATAGTTCTTGACATGTTGTGGGTACAATCTTGTGAGGAATAATACAAAAGATGTTAAATGAGTATTATATGATAATGAATAGGGTGTTGTATTATAGTTATGGTTATGGATGACTTTGAAGGTGGATTTGAGAAGTAGACAATGTTTAACTTGAAGAATCAATTGATTATGATATTATGGATGTCCTTATTGATGTTTGGGAGTTGTCTTATTTTATGGAACAAGTCGAAACAAAAGAAATGTCGCCAAATTGTGATTGACTCTTAGTTGCTTTAGCTTAAGCTTAAGTATGTTTCCAGTTGTCTAATCTTAGTACAAATTCTCTTGAAGGTAGAATCACGAGCTTGAAAGGCAAACATTGTGATTTCCCCTTCTTAGAATCACGAGCTTGAAGGTAAAATCGTGAGCTTAAAGGTATGGGAGGTTATTCCCCTTCTTTCAAAGGCATGGCTCTTATATTGTGATTTCTTCCCCATATTCCCAAGACCTTCTTATATCCTTAAAGACGAAAGTTAAAGATCCTTAAGAGCTCCTTATGAGATATATTCTATGATGATAGTGATGCTTTCATGAGCTTGATAATCCTATGTTTATGATTTCATTGATGTTATTCCTTGTTGTTGCCTCACCTCAAGATATTAGTTCTTTCAAGCCGAGGCATAGCGATGGTGATGTTCCATATTGTAATCGGAGGGTCCCGACCTTACATCACTCCGATGAAGTAATAGATTTTATTTGAGCTCCCATGCATGCTTTAGTTTATGTAAGATTACACAGCGCCAATACGGCCGGGCAGCACCACTACAGTGAGCGTAGTGGGCAGCTTATGGATGATTACACCAGGCAACACCACTAGTGGGCGGCATGAGATGGTTACCCCAGACGCGGGAGGCCTGGACGCGAGCTAATGATGTTATCGATTCATGCAGTTTATGCATATATATGTGATATGTTTAAAAGTAAAAGTGAGCATGCATGACTCCGCCTCAAGAGGCAAGCAGTTACAGTCATTTTTCTTCTTCTTATGCTTTCTATATTTCCTTATTATGTTACCATATATGCCTTACTTACTCAGTACATTGTTCATACTGACGTCCTTTTCTTTTATGGACGTTGTGTTCATGCCCACAGGTAGACAGGGAGATAACACTAACGCTTGGGAGCTCACTCAGTAGTTGTAGAGGAGCACCGACTACTCCGAAGTTGCAGCCTATTGGCATATTCTTTTGTGTACATATTTGGGGCATGGCGGGGTCCTGTCCCATCCTTATGACTTCAGGATACCAGTTAGAGGCTCGTAGATACTTATGTGTGGGTTGTAGGTGTTATGTGACTTCTTCATTGTAGACTTTGTACATCAATTTGTAGCCTTATGGGCTTATGCTTATATATGTTTTGGGAGATGTTTGGAGATTGTTTCATGATAAGTCTGTGTTGAGAATGATATATGCCCAGGTTGAGTATGTTAGTCAGTATCATAAGTGGTGCTCGGTAGTCAGCTCCGGGTACCAGTCGTGACCCATAGTTGGGTCGTGAGAGTAAGAGACACTGGACATGGCAAATAACATAATGAATAATATAGAGCATAACATGAGATAAGGGAATAACCTGTACATCTGATTGCCTCTTAAGGCCGATAGCTTTTCATAAAATCTTTCTCATACAGATGTATCGTAATAGTGCTACGAAACGTGTAGCCCAATCCATACATATAACACCTCACCTTTCTCCATACCCCATATATATATATACATATATAATATAAGTAGCCTACATGAGAGCCCAAATAAAAGCTAGGACTCTATCGGAGTGACGTAAGGTCGGTAACCTCCGATTATATTATGGAATAATCATCATTGTTCTATCTCACCTTGAAAGAACAATTATTATAAGGTGAGATCAACAACAATGAATAAAATCAAGGAAATCATGAAATAACTCAACATTCTCATAATAACATTGAAATCAAAACTTGGAACCTTTAAACGTAAAATCATCATTATCATTGTAATCATCATAGAAACATTCTCGTCTTTAACATCATGAGAAGCTTTAAGAATCATGAACTTCTAGCTTTTGAAAACAAGGAGGTTATGGAAACATTTATGGAATCATAATATAGGAATCATGCCTTTGAAAGAAATGGACGAGCCTTAACATACCTGTGCGGCCTTCTATTATCTACCCTTAATCGTCCGTACTCGTAAATCTACATTCAAGGGGATTCACACTAACGTTAGACTCATTGTTATATGCTTATGCTAGGTCTTCATATTAAACTATTCTATATCCTGTCGGAAATCGGGCAGCATCTCCTAAGTTTATATGCCTAGCCCGGAATCACAATCCAACAACCAACAATAACAACAACAATACCAACATCACAACAATATTATCAACACCAATATGCTCCATGAAACATCCCACACGATGTTTCTTTAGTCTAATAATCGAATCATTAATTATATGATATTCCAACAGTTTTACTCTCGGAAGTTAGTCCCAATTCGTAACAAGAATACCAACATCATTAACAACGTCAGATACATTTGAAAATAGCACCATAATTCTTTTTATAACTCCATAAACTCCATTCCATGTCACAATTATATTCTAACTTCATACCATAATATCTTCCATCTTTCTACACTAAAGCCTTCCAAAATAATTCAAAACAATATTTGAAGTATAGGGTCTTCCCTTAGGATGGAGAATACACAAAATCCAAGCATAGTCTATGCCCACAAGATCAATACATATTCAAGAACCATGAGTTAGTTCCCTTGATATACCTTTCTAAATCCTCAACTAATATCCTTAATTATTTTGGCTATGGAAAGTTTGTTTGGAGCTCTTGGAAGAAGTTAATTTACAACTCCCAAATTTCATTAAGTTAAAACGCTCTCTTCTCTCTCCTAAAAATTGATGCAAACCCTAATACTACTGTCACGACCCAACTCCGTAGGCCGCGACTAGTGTCCGTGCTGGACACCCAAACGTACCCAATAACCCAAATTAGCAAACGACAGAATATTTTCAAATATAAAAGTCACTTGGCGTTAGTAATGATCATAAATGAACCGACGCAGTACATGGAAGCCGGTGAGGCTGTCACAGATCATATCATACCCAAACATATACAGAACCCACACAAGTATGTCTACAGACCTCTACAGAACATGACAGACTCATGAGACTGGACAGGGCCCCGTCATACCCCTGAATAGTGTACATATATATAATAGCGGCAGACTGTACCAATATACCGGCTTTGAATAAAAGAGCGCTCCCAATATAGCAGAATAGATGTCCTAGGTAGGCGGTCAGCAAATCTGTCCTCTGTACCTGCGCGGCATGAAAACGCAGCCCCCGAAGAAAGGGGGTCAGTACGAAATATGTACTGAGTATGTAAAGCACAGAACGTATTAAACAATGTCATCATCAAAGCAGAAGGTACAGAAAATGGACAGAATATCCAGATTAGCAAAATACTGATCATAAAGCATAAATAGTTTTTGTTGAAAACATATGTCGTACCTGGTCCCATTGTGGAACAAGATTTTAACCGAAACAGAACTTACAGAGCAGTGAATGTGACTTCTGAAGTATCAAATGCATATTTTCAAGACATGAGGAGTGTGTACAGAAACATATATCACATCATATCCGGCCCCTGCCAAGGGGCTCAGCAAACAGAACGTGGCCACCCCCCGACGCTGGTGCCACCATACATAAGGAACAGAGTAGGGGATAACCCCGTCACATAACATATCATATCAGATGGCCATATCAGATCATATCATATTAGAATGTGTGTACATGGCACAACATACTCCAAAACCCAGGTACAGGTATACCTGCCCCCTCACATCGAGGCACGGCGAACAATGCAGTGGAATACGCTTGACAACATATCCTGGCCCGGGCTCAGTCTGGGAAACATTGAGACATCCACGAATGGAGTAGTGAGAGATTAAATGCAATAACAATATCACCGATTTCCAGAGACTCAATGAGGCATATCGAATGACAAATCAAATCAATGAAGTCGGACGGAATCTTAGCAAGTGTATGTCATATGTCATAATGAGTTACAGAAGAGTAATCCTCCTGAAATCGTTTTCATATTTCAAAATAGCCTACCAAACTCGAGGGAGTCACCAAACGATTTTCCTTAGTAGTTGAAAGGATAATTAAAACATTTCATTTTATATTATTCGAAAATAGGGCAATAGTACAATAAGAGAGTAAAGCGGGAATAGTGGGAGACTAAATGCAACCCAACATATCGTACCTTTACATAGACTCAATAAAGTATTTAAGATAAGTATCATTAGTAGTTGGAAAAGTAGTTAGGACGTTTCCTTGAAAATCGCTTGAAATCAAGTCACAAATTACCATAAGGGTAAAATCAAAAATAGTGGGTCCACCTCGGGACAACCAAAGCGGCGGGCTCAAATTACGTATATTAAGCTTATGGGGTCACCTACAGAGGACTTAGGGGTATTCCCTAGCTTTCTAGGCAGTTTGGAGAGGCTTGCGTAATTTTTCAATAAAGCATGCTTAAGGGGTTCAATTCTATTGAACGAAGAAGGAGTATTTTCAAATGCGGATTCAGATGGGCAGAATGTCTTCCGAGGTGCAAATCCAATCCTAGTACACCTAGGACATGCCAAAAGAAGAATCGGGGTAGCTTTACATACCTTTCAAGTTCCTTACGCCTTTCCAAGCTCACTTCCCGTTTCGTCAAAAATCTGCAAATGGTCATATTTACCAATTGTGAGTTATAGATTCTACGAATTCAACTTAACTCATATTTGTCTACCGAAATTTCGGCAGCACCTCCCCTATACATATAGCACTCCCGAGAATTTAACTCGGCCAAAACAATCAACAACAACCCAACAACAACATCAACAACAACAATCACACTAAACCCAATATAACACAACTAGCTATCTTTCCAACACAATGTCATAACCTTCACATCTCAATGGTTTCACATTCATCATCAATCTAGAGCATCACAACATAATTTAGAAGCATTTCATTTCACTTCCTAAAATTATACACACGATATACATAATATACAAACTTTCCGCCAAAGTCATAATTTATCCAAAACTCCTAATCTTTGGCATACGTATTCATAATATGTTTCCATCTTCCAAATCTATCAATGATCATCATATTTTGCAACCTAACAACTTCATTTTCATAATGTCATAAAATCGTACTAAAACGACATAAGCTTCTGCATTCCATTTCAATGCAAACTTATATCATTTTATCTTCATTTACATTGCAAGCATCACAACAACACAACTAACTCATTAAACAAAATTAATTCACTCCCATTCCCACTCCAATATACCACACGGCCAAATGCTCTTTTTATCAATTCAACCAAATTTATTCAACTTTCATTCTCAATATGAATTCCATCATACTCACAACTAGAATACAACATAATTTCAATTCATCATTGGCATACAATGCATGCATACACACGGCCATACACTCTATTCCATACCCACTTTGAAATCTTCCATTTTTCCATACAATCAACTCATTCCCACTTACTACAACACAAACAAAACTTCATAACACAATAGAAAGAGATGAACTCTTACCTTTTTCTCCAATCTCCTTCACTCAAACATGTTGTCATATTGAAGAAACAAGGGCTCTTTCGTCCCAAACAATTGCACCATGTAGTAGAGGACCCTTAATATAATAGGAATACCACAAGAAAAATATTTTTGGAGGAAGATTTAGAGTATCTATTTTTCCATGGCCATGGCCGAAAATGGAGTGGTCTTATTTTTGCTCAAGGTTTCTTGATTCTTCTATGACTTAAAGATGACTTAGTCATCTTTTAAGTCCACAAATTAAAACCCACACATGGGCCTTGGACCATTAAGGGGCCGGCCACCCCTCTACAATTGGGCCTCAATTTAGTTAAAAAACATTTCCAACCCCAATTGGTCAAAATTCTTATTTTGTAATTCGCGAAACTAATTTCCAAAATTCCCATTTTTGTCCTTGGCCTCATTCCGTATTTCCACACCAATATTTTTCATGAAAATCACACATATATAAATTCAAGTCAACATATGAACTTATTTCTTACAAATTGAAACAACTTTCCAATTTTCCAATTGTGCGAAAGCACGGGATATATCATCCTCCCCCCTTTAGAACATTCGTCCTAGAATGTTAGATTAGGCTTATAGGGTCTGTAAGTACTTCGGGGAAGTTTCTCTTTATGGTCAGCACACATAATACACATTCATTAATGAATATAACTAAGCAAAGCTTTTAAATTACCTGGAGGGATAGCGAACAACTGAGGATCTTTCTTCTTCATCTTCCCAGGTCATCTCCTCCCTGTTATTATTCCGCCACAGCACCTTAACGGAAGCTACATCTTTGTTCCGTAATTTTCTTACTTGGCAATCCAGAACGGCTACAGGCTGCTCTTCGTACAATAGTTCCTCCGTCACCCGAATATTATTTGCTGGAAATATTCTAGGAGGATCGCCGACACATTTTCGGAGCATGGATACGTGAAATACCGGATGTACTTCTTCCAAATCAAATGGTAGGTCTAGCCCGTAAACGACATTCTCAATTCTTCGAACAATCTGATAAGGTCAGATATATCGCAGATTGAACTTACTCTTTTTACCGAATCACATTATGCCTTTCATAGGCGATACTTCAAAAATACCCAATCACTAACCTGGGATTCCAACGGTCGACGCCGTTTATCAGAATATGACTTCTGTTGACCCTAAGCTGCTAATTGTCTCTCTCGGATAAGTTTCACCTTATCAACTGCCTATTGGATCATATCTGGGCCTATTAATTCTGTTTCGCCAATATCAAACTAGCCGATGGGTGACCTGCATTTTCTGTCATACA
This sequence comes from Lycium barbarum, assembly GCF_019175385.1. Lineage (NCBI taxonomy): Eukaryota > Viridiplantae > Streptophyta > Magnoliopsida > Solanales > Solanaceae > Lycium > Lycium barbarum. The sequence goes on from NC_083339.1 coordinate 67,545,082, forward strand.
AAGCCTCGTATTAAGCTAGAATGGTAGCGGTTATTATAAGCAAACTCTATCAACGGCAGATGATCGTCTCGGCTACCTCCGAAATCAATTATACAGGCTCGCCACATATCTTCTAGCATTTGTATAGTGTGCTCAGCCTGTCCGTTACTCTGAGGATGGAATACTGTGCTTGGATTTACCTGAGCCCCTAATCCTTCCTGAAACGAATCTCCAGAAATTAGTCATAAGCTGAGTATCTCTATCAATGACAATAGATATAGGAGCTCCGTGGAGTCTCATTATTCCTTTAATACAGATAGTCTGGCATAATCCCCAACCGAATAAGTGGTTCTGACGGGGAGAAAATGGGCTGATTTTTGTCAGTTTATCAACTATACCACATATGGAAATCATACTTCCGTGGAGCGCGAGGCAAACCCGTAATGAGATCCATACTAATTATTTCCCACTTCTAAGTCGGAATTTTCATTTCCTGAAACAGTCCACCCGGTTTCTGATACCCAATTTTAACTTGCTGACAATTTGGGCACTGGTCAACGGGTCTTACGATGTCGGGCACACATAATCTGCCTCGGTATAACAATACTCATCCGGTAAAACCTCGAGCTGGATCTTTTCCTTGTCAAAGGTTGTATCTCTGTACGATACTAGAATAGAATCCTCAAACTGACGTTGTTTTACCTTTCCCATGATCGATGATTCAGTAACTTCTTTGGACAAATTCCAATATCTTCAGAACCGACCAAACGGACTCTAAGGCTAGCTGACTAATGAGTTTTACAGACCAATTCTTTACTTCTGAATGTACGCCGGTCAAGCCGTCCGTAGACTCACGACTAAGTGCGTCTGTCACAGCTTTAGCTTTTCTGGGGTGGCACAAAATATTAACATCATAATCCTTCAATAATTGAACCATCTTCTCTGTCGCGAATTCGGCTACCTTTTTCTTAAAACGTATACTGGTAGCCCTTAGGATCCGTATAAATATCAACGCGCACCCCACGTAAGTAATACCGCCATATCTTTAAAGCATGAATCACCATAGCTAATTCCAGACCATGGGCGAAATAATTTTTCCTCGTGCGGTCTGAGCTGCCGAGGGACATAGGCCATAATCTGACCATTTCCAGACAACTACATATTTCAGTCGATGTCGAAGGCCTAGACCAGTCCTTTATCGCTTCAATCTTCTGTATGTCAGTTATTTTCGTTCATGCTTAATTTATTTTACTTTCATTCGCTCCCCCTCCTTGGGGTTATAGTTACACCACATTCAAATCTTTTCCTTCTAACCTACAACTTGATTATCTTCGTACGAAACCTTAACAGAATCATAATTACATAGTACACAATCTTACTCGATAGTTGGCACTCAAGTGATATAATTAGGGTAGTTGCTTATCTCATAGTAACCACATACTTTCTTCATACCCATTCCTTATCTCTCGTCCTATTTTCTCGACAATCGAATTATTTGATATTCACATAATTCATCATTTCATGTCGTAAGTTTTTCTTTGCCATGTACTATTCCATTTTAGTTTGCTTTCGCAATTAACTTCGTGCTTTGCCCGTCGACTCTTTCAGAGGCTCCGCTTAATTACGTTTCTCACGGTTCACTTCTCCTGACATTTGGATCTTCCAATCTAAACCGGTAGCGAAATAAGTATCAATCTATTTCGTAACATTGGTACCACACCTTTCCCCTTTTCTCGTACATTCTCTCCAGTTAATGTTTTTCGTATATGACAACACTGGCTATTAGGGTTCACCAATCAATCGACATCATCATAAATGGGGGGCCTACACATACGCATATATATCACTGCCATTTCTTTTACAATACATCTTCAATCACTTGTTCGAATTTACTCTAATTTCAGGGCTGCGCTGCTTTTTCTTTCTTTTTAACAATCCAATCCGTCTCAGCTCGTGTGACCCCTATAAAATTTTTAGCCATTCCACATATCCTAATTCCATTTAGGTTACCCCGAATTTCCTATTCGTCTCTCATATCTATGTTGCGAAAATTTTGTACATTTCCCAGGGGGTCACCCATCCCAGAATTGCTCTGGCCCTGGCACGCTTAACCTTACTACTTTAATGCATTTAGGCACGTTAAGACCGGTATAATTACATCGATTGCCCCGCACAGCCTTTGTCACTTAATTTAAGATAAATCGGGGTCTTACCAACTTTTCAAAATGTTCTCGTAGCGGGTCCCACCCCGACCTAGCGACAATTCTTTTACCTTTCTGACTATATGGTTGCTGTGTCGCCCCTTGTACGTCTTCAATACTTACCTCCACGTATATATATAATTCTAGACAGCCCACGAGTTTAAGTCTGTATCCCACAAATTCCATCTCCAATTAGTCGATGGAAACTGATAAAATGCTACTGTAAGGCATTTTACGATCATCAGCACGAGAAAGCTAAAGTCCGACGAACTTCGCGGAATCTTTTAGTACTTAATTCACATAATTACCTCCATATTTATATATATGAGCCGTGAGCAAACCACTCAATTGCCGCCTGCTTGTCATACGCTTTGTATTCTTTCAATTAGAGGAAACTTGATCGTTGGACATTTTTGCCCTTCCACATATTTTTGCCCTTCACGTGGGCTATGCTAAAACAAAATAGGGTTAGAACATATTTCTGGTCCCTCCAATTAAATTACGAATTCTCTACTCGTATATGCTTTCTCGAGATAAAATTTTCCCGATAAGGGTAATGCTTCTTACAAATGACATGGAGGGTACCTCTTAAAATGTTAATCCACCATACTAGATTTATCCTATCGGTATCGACCGTCAAGACAGGCTAAAAATTTATATCTCATTTTCCTTTTCGTATTTCTAGAAAAATTTGGGTAGAGGTTCCTCTGTATTTCTTACTATACCAAAACCTGTACACAGGAAATACCAACCATGCCTCATAGGGTCAACACATATACGTCTATACATATCATATCACGTCGCATCACAGCCACACGGGGCTAACAATTCCAAATAAAAAGTATCAGAATGCCGAGGCTTACCTCACATGCCCAACTCGAACTGCACCTGCTACACTTTCCATGTTTGTTTCCCTTTTTAATGTTCGACTTTATGTTTTAATCGTACTTCAGAATACCTTACCCAGCATACATCTTTCATACCATTGCTTACCGGAGTACTGTGTAGCTTCCAATATCAGCAGTCGCTGTCTTACGTCGATACCGTTCTCCAGCTGCAATCAAGGGTTAGTAAAGAAAGAAACTCATTTCCTACAGTTGGCTCTATCGCACGATCTAAGAATCAAAGAAAGGTAACACCCTAAATGTCCTGTAGCCTCCTGTTTATAGATGTGGTGCACAACACACCGATAAACAAGACTCTACTAGACACGGTCTGTAGACACTCCGAGGACGAACTGCTCTGATACCACTTTTGTCACGACCCAACTCCGTAGGCCGCGACTAGTGTCCGTGCTGGACACCCAAACGTACCTAATAACCCAAATTATCAAACGACAGAATATTTTCAAATATAAAAGTCACTTGGCGTTAGTAATGATCATAAACGAACCGACGCAGTACATGGAAGCCGGTGAGGCTGTCACAGATCATATCATACCCAAACATATACAGAACCCACACAAGTATGTCTACAGACCTCTACAGGACATGACAGACTCATAAGACGGGACAGGGCCCCGTCATACCCCTGAATAGTGTACATATATATAATAGCGGCAGACTGTACCAATATACCGGCTCTGAACAAAAGAGCGCTCCCAATATAGCAGAATAGATGTCCTAGGTAGGCGGTCAGCAAATCTGTCTTCTGTACCTGCGCGGCATGAAAACGCAGCCCCCGAAGAAAGGGGGTCAGTACGAAATATGTACTGAGTATGTAAAGCACAGAACGTAGTAAACAATGTCATCATCAAAGCAGAAGGTATAGAAAATGGACAGAATATCCAGATTAGCAAAATACTGATCATAAAGCATAAATAGTATTTGTTGAAAACATATGTCGTACCTGGTCCCATTGCGGAACAAGATTTTAACCGAAACAGAACTTACAGAGCAGTGAATGTGACATCCGAAGTATCAAATGAATATTTTCAAGACATGAGGAGTGTGTACAGAAACATATATCACATCATATCCGGCCCCTGCCAAGGGGCTCAGCAAACAGAACGTGGCCACCCCCCGACGCTGGTGCCACAATACATAAGGAACAGAGTAGGGGATAACCCCGTCACATAACATATCATATCAGATGGCCATATCAGATCATATCATATCAGAATGTGTGTACATGGCACAGCATACTCCAAAACCCATGTACAGGTATACCTTCCCCCTCACATCGAGGCACGGTGAACAATGCAGTGGAATACGCTTGATAACATATCTTGGCCCGGGCTCAGTGTGGGAAACATTGAGGCATCCACGAATGGAGTAGTGAGAGACTAAATGCAATAAAAATATCACCGATTTCCAGAGACTCAATGAGGCATATCGAATGACAAATCAAATCAATGAAGTCGGACGGAATCTTAGCAAGTGTATGTCATATGTCATAATGAGTTACAGAAGAGTAATCCTCCTGAAATCGTTTTCATATTTCAAAATAGCCTACCAAACTCGAGGGAGTCACCAAACGATTTTCCTTAGTAGTTGAAAGGATAATTAAAACATTTCATTTTATATTATTCGAAAATAGGGCAATAGTACAATAAGAGAGCAAAGCGGGAATAGTGGGAGACTAAATGCAACCCAACATATCGTACCTTTACATAGACTCAATAAAGTATTTAAGATAAGTATCATTAGTAGTTGGAAAAGTAGTTAGGACGTTTCCTTGAATATCGCTTGAAATCAAGTCACAAATTACCATAAGGGTAAAATAAAAAATAGTGGGTCCACCTCTAGACAACCAAAGCGGCGGGCTCAAATTACGTATATTAAGCTTATGGGGTCACCTACAGAGGACTTAGGGGTATTCCCTAGCTTTCTAGGCAGTTTGGAGAGGCTTGCGTAATTTTTCAATTTTTCAATCGGGGTAGCTTTACATACCTTTCAAGTTCCTTACGCCTTTCCAAGCTTACTTCCCGTTTCGTCAAAAATCTGCAAATGGTCATATTTACCAATTGTGAGTTATAGATTCTACGAATTCAACTTAACTCATATTTGTCTACCGAAATTTCGGCAGCATCTCCCCTATACATATAGCACTCCCGAGAATTTAACTCGGCCAAAACAATCAACAACAACCCAACAACAACATCAACAACAACAACAATCACACTAAACACAATATAACACAACTAGCTATCTTTCCAACACAATGTCATAACCTTCACTTCAACCTTAAATTCCAAACTAATCTCAATGGTTTCACATTCATCATCAATCTAGAGCATCACAACATAATTTAGAAGCATTTCATATCGTTTCCTCAAATTATACACACGATATACATAATATACAAACTTTCCGCCAAAGTCATAATTTATCCAAAACTCCTAATCTTTGGCATACGTATTCATAACATGTTTCCATCTTCCAAATCTATCAATGATCGTCATAATTTGCAACCTAACAACTTCATTTTCATAATGTCATAAAATCGTACTAAAACGACATAAGCTTCTACATTCCATTTCAATGCAAACTTATATCATTTAATCTTCATTTACATTGCAAGCATCACAACAACACAACTAACACATTAAACAAAATTAATTCACTCCCATTCCAACTCCAATATACCACACGACCAAATGCTCTTTTTATCAATTCAACCAAATTTATTCAACTTTCATTCTTAATATGAATTCCATCATACTCACAACTAGAATACAACATAATTTCAATTCATCATTGGCATACAATGCATGCATACACACGGCCATACACTCTATTCCATACCCACTTTGAAATCTTCCATTTTTCCATACAATCAACTCATTCCCACTTACTACAACACAAACAAAACTTCATAACACAATAAAAAGAGATGAACTCTTACCTTTTTCTCCAATCTCCTTCACTCAAACATGTTGTCATATTGAAGAAACAAGGGCTCTTTCTTCCCAAACAATTGCACCATGTTGTAGAGGACCCTTAATATAGTAGGAATACCACAAGAAAAATATTTTTGGAGGAAGATTTAAAGTAGCTATTTTTCCATGGCCATGGCCAAAAATGGAGTGGTCTTATTTTTGCTCAAGGTTTCTTGATTCTTCTATGACTTAAAGATGACTTAGTCATCTTTTAAGTCCACAAATTAAAACCCACACATGGGCCTTGGACCATTAAGGGGCCGGCCACCCCTCTACAATTGGGCCTCAATTTAGTTAAAAAAAAATTCCAAGCCCAATTGGTCAAAATTCTTATTTTGTAATTCCCGAAACTAATTTCCAAAATTCCCATTTTTGCCCTTGGCCTCATTCCGTATTTCCACACCAATATGTTTCATGAAAATCACACGTATATAAATTCAAATCAACATATGAACTTATTTCTTACAAATTGAAACAACTTTCCAATTTTTCAATTGTGCGAACGCACGAGATATAACAACTACAAACCCTAACCTAGTCGTAATATGGCCATTCCGGCCACTGGTCAGCTGTCGTTAGTGGCTGACCAGCCTCTCCCTCTAACCCCCTCCATCATATTCCCACCCTTACCTCAATCCAATATACTACCTTCTTCTTCATATCAACCAAACCCTAATTCTTCAAACCCTAACGTAAACTATTCTACATACCCTAATTCTTCAAAAGGCTTTGCCAATACATTAACGGGTAGAGAGGAAATCTGTGCAGCAATTAAGCAGCAATGTGAACCTATACCTATGAAGAATCTAACGTATGTTGATGGTATTCCAATGGTGAAGTGGACCGAGGTTGAAATCCAACGAATGGAGATATTGGAAGACCTTCAACATGCAATAATTGGCAAATTTTCCCATGGGTGGCCAGAGCTGGATGAGCTACGTAGCATTATACCATCACAATGTGGATTAAAAGGTGACTGCAAGGTTGGATTATTTAGGCCAAGACATGTTTTGATCATATGCTTTATGATGGAAGATTTTATCAATCTTACGTCTAGAGGTGCATATTATTTGAAGGCCAAAGATGGTGTTACATATCAGATGAGGCCTCTTATTTATGATTCTAAGTTCAAAGTTGATGAAGAAACATCTCAGGCAATGGCGTGGATCTCTTTTCCAAACCTATTACCTACATTCTTTGTCAAAGAATCATTGTTTACCATGGCTTCTGCTGTTGGAAAGCCTTTACAATTGGACTTGGCAACTATAAACAAAACTCGACCAAGTTGTGCTCAAGTTAAGGTCCAAGTTGATCTCCTTGCTGAATTACCTCAGTTTCTGATGTTGGAAATAGAGAATGAGGATACAAAGGACATCAGGAAGATGAAAGTCAAAATTCAATATGATTTCCTTCCAAAATACTGCACTGAATTTAATGTTCAAGGACATTCAAGAGATGAGTATAGAATCCTTCATCCTGAATTGAAGAAAACAGCAAATGTTGAGGTTACAGGATCAGATAAAGGGGTGAAGGATATAGGAAATCAAGAGGCACAAGTTGTTAAAGATAAAGGCAAGCAGGAGGCACGTAGATGGTATCATGGCAGAAATTATCATATGATGAAATATGTCCCAAAAACTAATACTTCTGATAAGGGGAATGAAAGCAAAGGTGAACAAGGTGCTGCAAAGATTGATGATGATTCAGAACTACAGGTGATGGTGCAAAACAAGTTTGATGTACTAAACATTGTGGAGGAAGGAGAGATACAAAGTACAAGTACATTCAAAGATGAGGGGGAGACTTCTAAAGGTCATACATGGGGTCAACTATAATCTGCAGCAACTGGTGAAGACATTATATCCTTGGTTGAGACAAGTTCCACATGAATGGCCTTAACTGGTGAAATACTTGGAGGATTACAGGCCTAGAATAGCATATAAGATGGTGCAATGGCAATTCCCTGATGCTGGCTGGTTCAATTCCCTGATACTAGCTGGTTCAAGTGCAATACAGATGGGGCCTCTAGGGGTAATCCAGGATTGAGCTCAGCTGCATTCTGCGTTAGAGATGAGGTTGGAAACCTGATATATGCTGGGGCAAGAAGAATAGCTGATACAACCAACACCACAGCAGAATCTGTAGCTATATTGGATTGAATTGAATAGTGTATTAAAAATAATCTGGTGCCTGTAATGATTGAATCAGATTCTCTGTCCATGATAAACATTATTCAAGGGAGATGGGAGATCCCATGGAAGATTAGTATGGACGTTAATAAGATCAACTTTTGGAGGAATAAGGGCCAAGTGCAGTTTGCTCATATCCTTAGGGAAGGCAATGCACTTGCTGATTTTTTAGCTAACCTGGCTTTTGATTTTGCAGGTACAATTAACTTTCATTCTTTTGCTGAATTGCTAACAGGTGCAAAGAAGATTCTCAATGCTGATAAAATGATGCTACCTAATTTCAGAACAAAGGTATACAGAAATAGAGAACCAGACTGATCACATGCAGCTGATCATGCAAACAAGTGAAGACACAAGTTGGAGTTACACAAACAGAAGGCTCATGATAACAACTTGATAGGATTGTTGTAGTCCTGGTTGGATGACTAAGGTTATCCTTGTTAGTGTGTGGTATTAACAGGAATGTTCATCCTACTAACAGGATTTCTTTAGTCCAGTTACACACATTCCACATGACTGATTGTGTAAACTTGATTATAAGGACAGCATAAGGACAGTAACTAGGAGGAACTTCATACTACACTGCTTCTTGAAGGATATTTAGTGAGATTTGATACCATAGCACCTGGTGAGAGGTTGAGGTGACTGATAATGGCATCAATCCAAAGAAGGAGTGTTCTTGTTTGCAGTTTTTCATTGTTACACTTGGCTGCTCAAAAAAGGACTAGGCTTTTCTTTCATTTCCTAGGATAGAGTAGTATAGATTTTCTTTTTTCCTTCATTTCTTTCCATTATATTTCTCTTTTTTCTGTAAATACTATTATTCATTTTAATAAATTCCATCAGCATCAGGCTGATTGGCTTTGATTAAAAAACAAATGGAGCTCTTGGAAGTTCATAGTTTTTTCTAGAACTTTGGTGAGCTTCTTCATCTGATTTTTGGTGAAAATGGGGTTTTTCCCGTTTTATAAGGTTCTAAATTCGGGTCGGGGTCACTGTAGCAACACTGTTGTAAGTCGGTACTGTAGCACGCGTTTCTGCTCTGTCAGCCTAACTTGTAACATTCGTAATTCTCTACTTCGATGTCCTATCGATGAGCGGTTTATTGCATTGGAAACTATACTCAACGAACTTCATTTTAGGCATTTGAAACACTTTACAACTCCTAATATACTAGGAGATATACCCCTCCAAAGTTGACTAAAAATCTGCCCAAAATCCTGCCAACGTTTTTCCAAATTTTTATCAAACTTCTTTTCTTCGATTTTCTTGATCCCGGAATCTTCTGAAACTCTCCATACATGATATTTATCTCTAATCATACTTGATAATGGTCATGTCCTTTGTTCCAAGGTTGTCCTTCCCGATTACAACTTACAAGATTGTAATTCATCCTTTACTTAAACAATATTCTTAATAATGCTTCACTCATCACAATCCAAAGTTTTTTTACCTAGCCATAGCTCGACATACTTACATTCAAATTTAACCGGTGCTTCTCCGATGTTACACCTCGGAAAATTTGATGACGTTGCACAGTGAATAGACTAACGCAGGATAAGAAGTATATGATGTTTCTACAAGTAAGAAGCAGTACTTAATGGTCCTAATTAAGATTCCAAAGACATTTAAAGAAAGAGAAGAAAGTTCATTAAGAAAGGTGAAGCATACGTTATGTTTCGGAAAAGGGTTTGCGAAGTACCGAGCTAATGACGATTTAGTAATGTCGCGAAGAAGAGTTATAATGCCCCTTAGATTATTAATGAAGTGTTAAACAAGTGCTAAGAAGGTTCCATAAGAATCAGAGGTCAAACGAAATGACGAGGACAAGTTTTAGGAAATTATGGATTGTAAGGTGCTTTATACGGACGGTATAATTTATACGACCCGTATATCAGTCTGTAGAACTCTCCCAGAAGAGGATGAGATTCTGGAGGAAATATATGGTCCAATTATACGGACCGTATAATTTATACGGTCCGTATAATATGCCGTAGATTTCGAGTCGGGCCAGATTTTCTATTTCCATATATGCACGATCCTTCTTCTTATTTCTCATTTCCCACTTCTTCCACACTCTCAAAAGTCCTAGAACTTTCTTCCAAGTATAGCAAGACAAATCTAAGGAGAAATCAAAGATCAAACACCAAAAAGTAGTAGAATCAAGTGCAAGAATGCTAGCTAGGGTTGATGAAAGCAAGGAATCTCTTTGGATATGAAGCTAGGGTTTTCTTCAAGTAAACCATTTCCAACCAAAGACCTCTTCTACATAATCAAAGGTAAGCTTTATGATCATTTCATGTTATTTAGAATATTGAGGGATTGAAAGATTTGGATTGTGGAAGAAAATAGAATATGGAGCTCAAATGTGAAAATAATGGTATTCTTGAAGAGTAGTTGACATGACTCATGACTCATGGTGTATTATGAGTAAAATCTTGTTGTAAGCGATAAAAACGACGTTAAGGAAGTATAGTATAAGAACGAATATGATGTTGGGTGATAATTTTGGTTATGGATGATTTGAAATGGATTTAGAAGAATTGAATAATGTATAATTGATAGATATTGTTGATTATGATATTGTGAGGTTGTTATTGATGTTTGGGAGTTGTTATATCATATGGAGGAAGTTGTAGAAACAGAGGAAATGCTGCCCAATTTTTGTTAGTTTTAGCTTAAGCTTGAGCATGTTTCCGATTATCTAATTCTAGTACGAATTCCTTTGAAGGTAGAATTACAAACTCGGAAGGAAGGTTATAGTTGGAAAGTTAGAAAGGTGTAAAGGTATGCAAGGCTAGTCCCTTCTTTTCTAATGCATGATTCTTATGACATGATTCCCTTTATCTTTTCATGACTTTCTTACATTTCGGAAACTATGAGTCTATGTTTATAAAAAAACTTCTGATGAGATAAAGATAAGAGACATGTTATGAACACGATAATGATGATGATCAGTCTATGTCTAATATTCCAAAGCCTATAAAATGATATTCATTGTTGTTACTCTCACCTTATAATGCTAGTTCCTTCAAGGTGAGGCATGATGATTATGACTATTCCATAATGGAATCGGGGTTTCCCGACCTTACATCACCCCGATAAAGTTATAGTTGGTCCTTGAGTTCTTATGCATGCATTATGAAAAGTATATGATGATGAGATTACACCGTACCTATATGGCCGGGCAAACACCGCTAAGAGAGGCAGCATATACACCATGTCTAAAAGGCATGGGCAGACACCACTAGTGGGCGGCATGAGATGTTTTACCGCGGACGCGGGAGGCCTGGACGGGGGCTAATGATGATCAAACTGTACCTATATGGTCGGGCAACTTTTATATATATACATGATATGATGATGTTTATGACGTAAGTTAGTATGCATTATTCAGTCTAAGTGACATTCAGCTACAAGTTGTTTTCTTACTTGATGTTTCCTTATCTTTTCGATATGTTATTATTGTTCATGCCTTACATACTCAGTACAATATTCGTACTGACATCCTTTCTTTTTGGACACTGTGTTCATGCCCACAGGTAGATAGAGAGGTGGCCCAGATTCATAGGAGTTTATCAGCAGATTTACACTCCGTTATTCCAGAGGTGCCAATTTTGAGATATTATTTTGTGTACATAAATGGGCATGACGGGGTCCTGTCCCGTTCTTATGTCACAGTACCCTAGTAGAGGCTCGTAGATGCGTATGTGTGGGATGCTCCACGATGACTACATTGTACATTTGTATATCATTTTTGCAGCTGTGAGGGCTTATATATATATATATATGTGCATGTGTTTCCTTCGAGATTAAATGAGTTCAGGATAAGTACGATGATTGGCATGATGACTGGTGCTTGGTAGTTAGCTCTAGGTTCCCGTCATGGCCCTCTAGTCAGGTCGTCACATCCGAGGTATGGGGTGCAATGGTTAACTTGTTTGAAACATATGGATGATTGTTTGTGACTTGAAATCTTTCTCTAGAATATGAACATGATTATAACCTTGTTTGGTGGAAGATCTTTTGGAATTAAATATGATTTCTTTTAGACAAGGTCATGCATGTGTAGGGTCAAGCCCGCATCGAACCTTATGCGAACTATGCTACTTTGTGAAACTCGTTTTGAATTATGGGATGATTGAACTCATTTTTCTAAAGGTTGGACCTTAAACTTATTTTGTTGTTGAATGGATTTCTTGATCTTGAAAATTGAATAAGAGATTTGAATAACATTCTAAATTGGTTATGACTTGAAATGCCTCTATTTTGAGATGATGACTTGAGAAGTGAGATTCGGCTCTAAGCCATGATTGATGATTCGGTAATATGCCATGATTTGTAGTTTGTTTGTGTTTGGGCCTGTATGGTCAATCTGTGCTAGTCTAGAGGATGATTAGCCGTTATGGATCCTAACGTATCTATACAAGTATTGTTGTGTCAGTCCAGAGCATGATTGACCTCCGTTGCTTTCTAGCCCGGAGTATCTATTGCTGTGTCAGTTCAGAGCATGATTGACCTCCGTTGCTTCCTAGCCCAGAGTATCTACTGCTGTATCAGTCCAGAGGATGATTGACCTCTGTTGCTTTCTAGCCTAGAGTATCTATTGCTATGCTAGTCCATAGGACGATTATCCTGTGTGGTTGCCTAGCCCGGAGTATCGAGTGATTGATTTTCTTGTGAGTGGCTTGTTTCGTATTTTGGTTGTCGGTGAGTGGCTTGTTTTGTATCTTTGTTTCCTGTGAGTAGCGTGTTTTGTATTTTGGTTGCCTGTGAGTGGCTTGTGTTTGTAGTTTTGTTGCCTGTGAGTGGCTTGTGGAAACCTTGAGTTCGTAAATTAAATACATAATGATGTGAACGGTAACATAAGTGGAAGTTGATATATTCCTATATGGTGACTCTTATTGGTGATTTCCCTGGTTTACTGGCTTACTTATTCTCTAGAGTTCGTACTGTTTCTTTTGATATCATTTTATTGATTTTACTACCTTACTTTGGTTTTATTAACTATTTCCGCATTGACACTCACTGAGTACCCAACACTCAGGTATACAATTGTTGTTTTTGATGGTATGTTAGGTATCATTGAGGAGCAGGTTCGTGATACGCCTATGGCTTAAGAGAACTTGCTGCTTTCGAGACTATTCAGTGAGCCCACATGATTGTTCGTGGGGAACCATTCTATCTTTACTTTTCGTATTTTAGTTCCAAGTTGGGTCCCGATGTTTTTAGACACTCTTTATTATCTTCGAAGCTCCATAGACAGTTGTCAAATTTTGGGTAGTGTGTTGGAGTCATGTGTGACTCGTCGGTTATTTAGCAACATTTATTTGCTAAGTTTCTGATTTGACTTCCACTGGATTATATCAAAGTATGATCGTTCTAAAATCCAATTTATTAATGACTGGTTTTCGTATTTATTAAAAGATTATTGAAAGAAATTAGACGTGTATTGATTTTTATACGGTGCTTTCGGTGTTGTTCATAGCATCGGATGCCTGTTACGCTTAGGGTGGGTTTTGAGGCGTGACACTCCTGTTGCAGACTTCTTTGATATTTTCTTAATCTTTACTGAAGTCCCACGAATAGACCTGTTCTTTTTACCTGTTACAGTCAGGTTTGCAGACATCATCCTTCTATCAGCAAGCCTCATCCCAATCTTATTTGCAGTAGGATGAAACACATCTCTTGTCGTCCATCGTGAGAATACATAAGGAGCCCAGTTCCCTTTTCTTGTATCACTAGTCTTGTGCCGATTAGCATTCCTACATCTTGATATGAGCTCTTTCTTTTGGCTGAGAGGGTAGATCATTTTTCTTCTTCTCTTATGAAGACACAGGTAGGGAAACCTGTTTTCGTGTCTTGTTTCATTTGTTTCAAGATATCTGATATCTTTTGGTAGTCTCAGGTCCTCTCATTGGGCTGTCAAGAAGAGTCCTATTTCTCATTGTCCATACTACAAGCACATATGTGTAACACTCTGTAAATCCGAGTTAAGTTTGAAAGCGTCTTGGAGAATCAGGACTCCACTGTTTTGTTAATGTAAAATACGGCCAAAGAATACGGACCGTATTTCTTGGGCGTATTTCACCCGTCTCCCGATGTTGTCTACTATTTTGTTAATTTAAAATACGACCAAAGAATACGACCCATATTTTGAAATATGACCCGTATTTTTGGGGCGTATTTCACCCGCCTCCAGTAGTGTGTATATAAAGCAGGGTTCAGTTAATTTTATCACTTATTCACATTCTCATAAATCCTAAGGACGAAAATATTTCCTCCAAGTCTTCAAACATTAAGGTAAGAACATTTTTAACGTTATTAATCAATCCTAGCATTAAACTCATGATTCTTAACATGATTCTTGAATGAAAAACCTAGGGTTGCAAGGTAATCTTTCTCAAAGTAATTCAAGCTAGGGTTTTTGGTGTTCTTCGTTGTAAAAGTGAACCGCTGAATTACGTAAGGCTTAATTAAGGTATGTCTCTTTTGAAAACCATATGTTGGATGTATGTCTCCTTTTCAAAAGTTCTTTATTGAATAAAAAGGTGAACTTTTCATACTTTAAAACCCTATTTCATGCTTTGATTATGGTTGGTGTGCCCGAGGGGACAAGCCCACATTAAACGTTGATGGTATTATACTCTATACATGTATACGTAATTCTAATAATTTTCCTCTATAAGAGATGATCATTAATAATGGCTAAGGGTTGGTAATGGTGTTTTATGATGAACTGTGACAATTGAACCTTGTTCAAGGAAGTGGAAACGATTTTAAGATTACAAAATAAATTGTGAATCTTTGTAGTGGTATAATTAGTCTTAATGCTAATTGATGATGTGACTACCTTGAGGAACATTGTTATTTGGCTTCTATGTTATGATTCTCTGTTGTTGTGTTTTGCCTAGCTACTCGGGAGGAAGGGTAGTGACTATGGATCCTAGTGTGGTAATGCCTAGCCATTCGGGAGGAAGAGTGGCCACTAAGGGTTCGCTACCCGGTATGGTTTACGCCTAGCTATTTGGGAGGAAGGATAGCCACTGAGAGTCTAACATTTCGGTGTGTTGCACAACTATGTTTAGGGAACCTCAAAGGTCATCCCTTCGATCTGATTCATTCTTAGGCCTGTATTGGCATGTGTGATATCTTTATCTCTTTATAAAAGTATTACTGATGATAATCTTGCAAATGGAAAGGACATAACTAAAAGTTGTATACTTGATAAAAAGGGGTTCTCATTCGTTTTGATAAGCATATTGAACCAAGTTGAGTAACTGTTTAACAATGATTTCTCATGGTTTTCAGAATTGATTTCTTTACTTATTATAGTATCTTATTTTTATATGTCATATTGTCCCCGAGGCACTCACTGAGTATGAAGTACTCAGGCATACCATGGTTATTTTTATGGTATGTTAGGTAACGAAGAAGAGCAGGTTCGTGGAGACTAAAGCGCTAGGAGAACTTGCTGTTGCTGTTGATTTGGTAAGCCCACACGCTCATTCGTGGGTCATCCTCTATTTATTCGTTCCATTTATTTATATTAGTGTTCCAGGCTGTGTCCCGATGATTAGACGGTCATTCTTTATTCTTAGAAGCTCCATAGTTTACATTCATTCCGTGGGTAGTTGGAGGATTATTGTTAAAGCTTCGTCTTTGCTCTTTTGACTAAGTTATACCTTTATCAAGACTACCGCTAATTTAATAATTGACATTTTTTTATTTGTTAGTTGCTTATCTATAAATTGCTGGCGTTTGAGTAGTGAACCTTGCGGGTTCTAGAAGTTGAATATTGCATCTTTAGGTTCTTCTGAGGTTTTTAATGACTTCGGATGCCAGTCACGTCTAGGGTGGGTTTTGGGGCATGACAATATGGGGACCTATTTTCTATCCTTGTCTATTTGTGTTCCCCATATTGGTTCGTCTGTCAGATGCCATCAGGTTTCTCTCTGTATGCCTTATACTCACTGGGCACTTGCTTCTAGGGTGTTCAGTTTTCCCACAAAGTGTGCACAATTCCCTTGCTATAGATTCCCTTCTTGCTTGTTCCTTGTTGTACCCTAGACAAGTTATTACATTACATGCTTGACTTGTAAGATTTGAGAGCATCTATGATGATTTTGTCTAGCGGCTGACTCTCTCTAGATGTTTTGTCATTCTTCCTAAGTCAAGGCAAAATTTTCTGTATTTTCCTCTCTTAGAATACACCTCATTTTCATCCTTCTATACTCAGCTTCCACCTCTAGTTGCTCCTCTATTGTTATAAATTTTCCAGTTGTTATCTCTTTTAGTTTCTGGATTTCTTTCCAAAGACACGTGACCAAAGTAGCATGTTAACTAACCTGTTATTTTAGTGAGATGATCTCCTTTTGAGCTTTCGTTTTACTAGCCTCTAACTCACTGGATTCTTGCTTCAGGTTCGTGTAGGCATTTAGTAGCTGAACCCTTTTTGTGCTCATATCTTTATATTCTTCAATTAGAGTACTCATTAAGGAAGTAAGCATTTTGTTTGAGAATTTATCTTTTAGGTCAAGAACATTTACCTCTGTGTCTTCATCCGTATCTGATTCTGAGTCTCCAATAACCACAACAGCCATGTGATTAGCTTCATCCTCAGTGTCTTCATTAAAGTTTGAGCTCCACGCAATCTTCATGGCCTTTTTCCATCCAGGGCCCCGCGGTGGGAAATCTTTTATCCTTTTATTTGGCTCTTCATTTGTAACAACATCTCTGGTCTGCTTGTTCTTCTTTGATCAATCTTCTTCCGGCTCATGTGGTTGTGTCAGCAAATCCCAAATTTCCTTAGCGCTTGAGTATCTAGAAATATTATTATATTATTTGCTTCCTAATCCATAATATAGAATGTGTACTGCCTTTGCATTCAGTTCCATCATTCTAAAGTCTTCAACTGAGAATTCTTCTTCAGTTTTTGTCCTTCTTGATCCATCAGTTCTAGTCACTTAGGTATAAGTGATCCTCTTCCGGTGATTTTCCAGATATCACAGACTACTTCCATCAAATACTTCTCCATGTGGTTCTTTCATTGTGCATAGTGCTCTCCATTGAACCACGGTGGCCTATTTATTGATCTCCATTCACAGTGTCCTATAGGTGGTGCAATATTCATCTTTGAGCTTCTCCTGAGGTTTTATCCTCTTTGGGGGAGAACCTGCTCTGATACCACTTGTAAGCTTGCAAGACCTACTTCTTATCCTATGCGCACCTTATTTTCGCTTGTAGGATGGAACACATTACTCTACCTGTTCTATGTGATCGTCTTACGGAATTTAATCAACAAGTGTAATGGAGACGCAATATTTACATGGAAACCACCTGGCTCCAAAGGTGATAAAAACCACGACCTAAAAACCTATAAGATTTCCCCTATAACTTCACTACAACAATGAGCCAACTACGAATTACAAATTACAAACTCTGCAATCTGACCCTTAAACCCCAGCCTTGCTACCCAACCTTTGACTACCAAGCTATCTCGAAGTAGTAAACTTCCTACTTCGTGTAAAAAAGTTTTATATCTACTGTGTATGCTTCTAACTTTGCTGATAAAGATACAACTCGATAAACTAAACCTAATACAGAAATCTAGACTTCTGAACTGCGAAACATTATACAGTAAAACAGCTCTATGGATCCATCTTTGTGCAATGGGGACGCAACGCCTGATTCTTGAATATTCTGGATATTTTTTTGATAGAATAATATTTTGAACTTTTTCTTTGTGGGTGCGCAAACTTCTTCTTGGAAAGACCTAGGTATTTATAACATTGAAGCTCTATATGTCGGTGAACACAAAACCCTTTCTTAGTTTGTCAATGACACGCACGAAGGGTTTGTGTATTATTTGGATTCTTACCTTGTTGAGTCCGCTCCTAATACGCATAGAAGGCTTACTAATCCCTACAAATATGGCAAGGGATCTTTCATAGTTGACCGACAAGTCTTTTACATAATTCTTCTATAAATCTTTGATGCTGCAAGATTTGTCTGGAACATGTTCACGAACGTATTTCTTCCATCTGGTTTGTCCATCTCTGATATCTACATCGGTATGAGCTGGAAAATGCACATGTACCTGTCCTACCAATATCATTCATTCTTCATATGCTGTTGAACTGCTTCTGAGATCTTAGCTGGAACATTTTGATAGAACTATTTCATATAACTACAAGCTCTGCGTCTTCAATTGGTCTTCTCCACTCCTTCACCACTGATCACTTCTGGGTCATTCATCCACTACACCTGAGGACCTGTGACCATCCCTCTTCTACATATGATCACGACTTTGACTCTTATTGTGTTCTTACTATGTGTTAGAACATGTTTGCAGACCTGGTTCATCTGTTAACCTAGTTCACATGCTTTGTCTGCAAACTCCTTAGCTGAACAATTTCTTTGCTGGACATTGTCTTCTGAGTCAGAGTCACTTCACCTCCTCTCCTTAGCTTCATTATCTTTGTTCCTCTAATCTCTTCATTGATTAGTTGTCTTTGCATTTACACACACATAACTTGCAATCTGCATTCGTGTTCATATGTCGGCATTTTCCTCTACTGCTTTGTTGCAATGGAACATGTTTATTGACCTATTCTAGACCTGGTTTTTATGCCTTGTGCGTTAACTTTTTAAATCATTAAAACTTCGCACATGGCTTTATACTAACAAATTTTCCCTTTTTGATGATGACAAACACCAATTGTGTAACATGTTCTGTACATGTGTAACTTGTTCAATATATCATGTATTCCATGACTTTCTTGCAATAAACCAGGTTAGTATTTAAACAACATATGTGCATATTGCAAAATTCATTTCCCCCTTTTGGCATCAATAAAAAGTTAATTCAGATTACTTAAGGTTCAATTCGAGTTTTCAGTACATTACTCATAGCCACAGGGGTTGTCTCACAAACGTATATGACCAGAATCAGTCACTGCGCAAGTTCATATTGAAGGGATTCAAATCACACAATTTAGGCATAATTTCATAAGATACAAAACTGGTATATAACTTCATATTGTAAAATTCCATTCCCTTGGTTACAACTGTACATATAGACCAATTTAGAAACTTGGATCTTAGACAACTAGAATACAATGTATTGAGGTACAACTTAAGGAACCTGGTCACTTTACTAGGGACTGTGATCGAGGTGAATTCTATACATTAAGTCTAGTGAAAACGGAATCCTAAGGTGAGCTGATCGCAATGTCTTTTGAAGAAGAGTGGTGGCATAATTTTTGTTGGCTATCTTCTTCAAGAACCACCATATTTGTCCACCATTTCCCCTAAGAAGACCCACAGTCTTTTTCCATCGGTTTTGCCTATGAGGACAAAAATTCGGACTGCTCTTCTTTCCCAGATAGTGAAGGGTTCTTTTCTTGTTTCTCCTTGGTTATTACGTCACAAACCCTTATGTCTCCTTCATTTGGTTTTCCTATTAAGCGCTCGATATTATATTGGATTGAACTCATAATGTCGAGCAACTCATTTTTTTAAAGAGTTGTTGTGAACTAATTACGTTCGTGTTTGACCCGTTCCAGGATCATTAGAAATTTCCCGCATTCTATAAGCCCCACCTGTTCTTCCTTCCTTTTTTATCTTTCCAGATGAGTAGATTCGTATAGAAGGGAATAGATGGTTGATTATAGAGAGATGGAGCGTGAAGCATAGGTTAGTAGAGTCATAAGAATGAATAGGAGGACTAGGATTATTAGGTCAGATGGAGGGAAAGATCATTTCTCTTTTCTGATTTGATATTGTGAAAGAAGAGAGAGAGAGAGAGAGAATTGGGTGATACTTTGAGGGTTTGTGGACGGTTTGAGTAGATATCAGGTGACAGGAATAGGTGGTGTGAACAGAAGAGGAGAAGAGTTAATATTTTTGGAGGAGGAATGATTTAATTTACCGCCGTCTTTAAGAAGGGGTCATTTTGACTCTTTTTCTCTCTTCTCAATGCTCTTTTAATCATGCATAGGACCTAATTTGGTTAGGTAGAACATATTTTCCAAGTTGATTCATGATCCAAATATACATGTTACATCCCGTATTTTCATGTGTTGGAAAGCGTGTGAGTTAAATGATATTAGTAACGGACACGAGGTTATCCCCCAAGCTTATAGGTGGTTAAAGTGATGGTACACATGTATCGTAAGGATTTGAAGTTAAACCAATCGAAGGAAATAAATTTTGGCGAGTTTCAACATTTATTTGAGTGAAATACGGTCCGAGCTATGATATTCCACATTTTTGGACTATGAAATTGAACCGTCCATCATGAGAAACTTACCCGAGTTCGGAAAATTTGGTTATATTCACGCATGAAAATCAAGGACTCGGTGTATACGAGGTATGAAATCCCGAAATGATTTAAAACGAAAAGTGTGACGACGATGATTGAAAATAATATTTTACGTGTGGCAAATGAGGCTATGGACTAGTGCTATATTACATGATAATGATAATGAGTATATGGAGTGTGTTTAAAATGATTACTATTTAAGTGAATTGAGATCAAGAAATTAATTATGTAAATAATTGGAGCAATGCTGAATTTTAGTGGGAGGGTAATAAGTTAATTAGTTAATTATTGATAGATATTGAAGTGGACATTGTTCCACGTGGAAAGGCAGCAAGTGTAGTATTGTCCATGCAAAGAGGTGGCATTTATTTCTTAAAGCGATGACTATTAAAAAGAGAATCCATACACTTACACGTGGTGAAGAAAAAAATGAGTCATTAAAGTCCTAATTTCATTATTCCTAGCTTTCTACATATGGAATGAGAGGCTGCAATTTATTAGTATCATTAAGCAACAAGCAATATGAATTTTAGTCTCTTGATATCAACTTGAGTTCAAATTTCGAGGGATTAAAGTATAATTTCCGTCAAGAACAACATATGGGTTTTGCTCACCGCTTCAATCTCGTTGTTTCATTTTGTCGTGTTGTTGACTCTGGGCTTTCTTCGTAATGAAGTAAGGTGGAAGAAGATTAAATATTGACATACAAGATAAGAAATCCTCTCTCCTAGATGTAATTGATTTATCCAAATCGTATTTACATTGCTAGATGAAACAAATACAAAAATTATATCGGAAATTGGATAAATTGATGTTGTAAATCGGTGGGCTGTTTTGTGGATTAGGTAGATGTTCTTATGGATGTAAATTATGGTAAATAGGATGAATAATACGTTCTTGGTGTTGCTATATATGTCTACGTGTTTATGAGGAGAATCGATGGAAAATATATCGATATAAGATATGGACTAAAACTCGAGGAAAGAGATTTTGTGTTCTTGTATTAGTTGGAAAGGAATTAAGAGAGATTACTGGGTTGTTGTTGGTATTGTTGTGCTAATCGGAGATTAACTGTAAATTCGGGTTAGGCGAGTTATATAGAGGAAGTGCTGCCCGATTTCCATTAAGTTATTAACTAATAAAAATCCTAATCAAGAAAGTATGAATTGAAGAATGGTTCCTATAGGAAATTGGTTGCAGATTGATAAGATAGAAGGTATAGTTTACTAACTCGGCGTTACTTTCATATTAAATAAGATAAAGGAGCGACGAATCGAACGTGATTACGATTAACCTTCAACAGGTATGTGAAGTTAACCCTTCTTTCTTTTTGCATGATCTTTATGAAACAAACGGAGGACTTATATGTATGATTTCAAAGAAGCTCCTATTCTTAGAGCCACTAGGATGGCTAACGTTCTTGATTTTCAAAATCTATTTCATTATGTCTTAATACGTGTATATGATTCCAGAAGTTCCATTTGGATATAATCCATTGTGATATTTGAAAGGTACTTGATGTGACTATTGTCTTGATTTTCAAATGATAGTTCGTTTTGATTATTCTATTGAGTCTCAAATATGATTTAAATTGCATGTGGTTGCTCACTACTCTACTCGTGCATGCCTCAACATATCTTTCACTGAGTCGCGGGCCAGGACACGTTTTCGTGCACAGTTTCACTGCATTGTTCACCGAGTCCCTGACTAGAGGGCCGAGACATGTTATATATATATATATATATGATGTGATGATATGATTATATGATGATATGGTGATGTGATTATGGCACCAAGGATGACTTTATTAACCGAGTCCCTCACTAGAGGGCCGGGACACGTTATATATATATGATGATGATATGATTATGTCACCGAGTCCCCATAATGGGCCGGGTATGATATATGATATTGACATGCATGATTTATGTTTCAAAAGGCAAGTGTTTTGGTATTCTGGATGTTATCCTTGTCTCTTGTACTCCCTATTTCAGTTATGATCCTCTTTACTGTATTTCATGCTTTACATACTCAGTACATATCTCGTACTGACCCCCTTTCTTCGAGGGGGGGGGGGTGCGTTTCATGCCCGCAGGTACAGATACTCGCTTTGGTGATCCTCCAGCTTAGGACTCTTACTCAGCTGTCTTGGAAAGCTCCGTTGTTCCGAAGCCTAGACTTTTGGTACAGATCTTATGATGTATACGTATATGTTTATCTAGGGGTACGGCGGGGCCCTGTCGCACCATATTTCGCTATCGATACTCTTAGGGGTCTGTAGATATATTTGTGGGTTGTGTATAAGTTCTGTTCAGGTGTGTCTATACGATGTGCTATGATATGATGTTCGTCTATAATGGCAGCCTTATCGGCTTACATATGATATTGATATGTAGTGGCAGCCTTGTCAGCTTGCGTATCATTTTATGATTTGATTAGTTGTGACTCCACAGGAGAAAGTTTATCTGGATATATAACATGACGACGTTATGGACCTTGGAGTTCTTTTGTAAGTTTCCATATTGTTCTTTGAATCAGATTGGCTATGTCTAACAGGTACGTATACGGGTGTCCAGGTCGGGCACTAGTCATGGCCCACGGGGCTGGGTCGTGACAAAAGTGCTCTGCGTTACTTTCATATTAATGTCACGACCCAACTTCGTAGGCCGCGACTAGTGTCCGTGCTGGACACTCAAACGTACCCAATAACCCAAGTTAGCAAACGACAGAATATTTTCAAATATAGAAGTCGCTTGGCGTTAATAATAACCATAAATGAACCGACACCGTACATGGAAGCCGATGAGGCTGTCACAGATCATATCATACCCAAACATATTCAGAACCCACACAAGTATGTCTACAGACCTCTACAGATCATAACAAAATCATAAGACGGGACAGGGCCCCGTCATACCCCTGAATCGCATACATATATATAATATAGCGGCAGACTGTACCAATATACAGGCTCTGAACAAAAGAGCGCTCCCAATATAGCAGAATAGATGTCCTAGGCAAGCGATCAGCAAATCTGTCTTCTGTACCTGCGCGGCATGAAAACGCAGCCCCCGAAGAAAGGGGGTCAGTACGAAATATGTACTGAGTATGTAAAGCACGGAACGTAGTAAACAAAGTCATAATCAAAGTAGAATGTACAGAAAATGGACAAAATGTACAGATTAGCAAAATGCTGATCATAAAGTATAAATAGTATTTGTTGAAACATATGTCGTACCTGGTCCCAATACGGAACAAGATCATAACCGAAACAGAACTTACAGAGAAGTGAGTGTGACATCCGAAGTATCAAATGCATATTTTCAAAACATGAGGAGTGTGTTCAGAAACATATACCATATCATGTCCGGCCCCTGCCAAGGGCTCGGCGAAACAGAACGTGGCCACCCTCCGACGCTGGTGCCACCATACATAAGGAACAGAGTAGGGGATAACCCCGTAACATAACATATCATATCATATCAGATGGCCATATCAGATCATATCATATCAGAATGTGTGTACATGGCACAACATACTCAAAAACCCATGTACATATATACCTGCCCCCTCACATCGAGGCACGGCGAACAATGCATTGGAATACGCTTGACAACATATCCTGGCCCGGGCTCAGTGTGGGAAACATTGGGGCATCCACGAATGGAGTAGTGAGAGACTAAATGCAACAAAAAAATATCACAGATTTCCAGAGACTCAATGAGGCATATCGAAATGACAAATCAAATCAATGAAGTCGGACAGAGTCATAGTAGGTGTATGTCGTATGTCATAATGAGTTACGGCAGAATAATCCTTCTGGGGTCATTCTCATATTCCAAAATAGTTTACCAGACTCGAGGGAATCAATAAAACAATTTTCCTTAGTAGTTAAAAGGATAGTTAAAACGTTTCATTTTATATTGTTCGAAAATAAGGCAATAGTACAATAAGAGAGCAAAATGGGAATAGTGGAACTATATGCATTACAAAATATCGTACCTTTACAGAGACTCAATATAGTACCCCGAATAAGCATCATTAGTAGTTGGAAAAGTAGATAAGACGTTTCCTTAAAAATTGCTTGACATCAAGTTACAAAGGAGCATAAGGGTAAAATCGGAAATAGCGGGCCCACCTCGGGACAACCAAAGCGGCGGGCTCAAATTACGTGTATTAAGCTTATGGGGTCACCTACAGAGGTCCTAGGGCATTCCATAACTTCCTAAGTGATTTGGAGAAATTTTGCATAATTTTTCATTAAAGCATACTAAAAGGGTTCAATTCTATTGAACGAAAATGTGACAATTTCAGACGCGGATTCCGATGAGCAGAATATGCTCCGAGGCGTGAATCCGATCCTAGTACATCTAGGACATGCCAAAAGAAGAATCGGGGTGGCTTTACATACCTTTTACACACTTTACGCCTTTCCAAGTTCACTTCCCGTTTCGTCAAAAATCTGCAAATGGTCACATTTACCAAATGTTAACCATAAGGCTTTAGGCTTAAATCTAAAGTTAACACTTTTCTACAGAAATTTGGGCAGCATCTCCCCTATACATATAGCATCCCCGAGAATTCAACTCGGCCAAAACAATCAACAACAACCCAACAACAACACCACCAACAACAACAATCACTATAAAACACTCAATATGGCACAACTAGTTCCCTTTCCAACATAGTGCAATATCTTCCATTTCAACTTCAAATTTCCAAACCAAGCTCGATGGTTTCACATTCATCATTAATCTAGATCATCACAATATAATTTGGAAGCATTTCATATCATTTCCACAAAATATTCACAAGATATACAAAATATACAAACTTTCCACCAAAGTCATAATTCATCCAAAACTTCTAATCTTTAACGTACTTATTCCTAACATGTTTCCATCTTCCTATTACATCAACAATCATCATTATTTGCACCTTAACAACTTCATTTCCATAATGTCATAAAATCATACTAAAATGACACAAACTTCTACATTCCATTACAATGCAAACTTATATCATTTTACCTTCATTTACATTGCAAGGATCACCACAACACAACTAACATATTAAACAAAATTAATTCATTCGCATTCCAATTTCAATATACCACTCGGCCAATACATATAATTCCAACTTCAACCAAATTCAATCAACTTTCATTTCCAATATGAATTTCACCATAACCGCAACTAGAATACAACATAAAATTAACTCATCTTTGACTACACAACCACACATGTACACGGCTACATTCATACATATATATATATTCATGCAACTTCCATATTTTCATGAATTTTAACCCTTTCTACTTCCCACAACATAAACCAAACCGTCATAACACATAAAAAGGAATTAAATCTTACCCTTTCTCTTCAACTTCTTCACTTGGCCAAAGTGCGGAAACAATGAAACGGATGACTTATCTTCCGAAACAATTATACTATGTTGTAGAGGACCCTTGAATTAGTGGAAATACTACAAGAAAATAATTTTTGGAACAAAATTTAAAGCACCTAATTTCCATGGTCTTGGCCGAAATGGCCCCTTTCTCTTGCTCTTCATCTTTTGTCTTCTCCTTATCTAATTTTTCTTGAAGCTTCAAAAGGATAAAGACCCCTTTTTAATATAATTGTCACATGACTAATCACATGACAATTTCATATTGTGGGTTTGGGCCAAGGCTTGGCCGGCCTCCCTTCAAACTTGGGCCTAAATGTTTTTCTTTTCATTTTTTTTGGGCCAATTCGGTTGGTCCCGAGTTGGGCCAAGCCCACTGACCTTTCGACCTTAAAACGTCCATATCTCCTTGTACCAATGTCACCTAGGAACCCACGACCTATGGTTGGAAAGCTAATTCAATTATCTATAACTTCTATCTCTTGGTATTTTTCCAAATTCCAAACGTATAATACCGTTTTTGCCCCTCCAATTCAGGTCACCCGGAAACGTTTTCTTAAAAATATTCGTTTGGAGGGCTTCCACTTTGATTTGGTCCAAGGGTCCTTCATGAGTTGTGTTTAACTTTACATATGTGATTCATATAGCTTGTCACATGTTCCAAAAAAAAAATCTTGATGTGTGGGCCCCACCTTAGCTTACAAATAATCCGACATTCAAAAATACGGGATATAACATCCTCCCCCCCTTTAGAACATTCGTCCTCGAATGTTAGATTAGTCTTATAGGGTCTGTAAGTACTTCGGGGGAGTTTCTTTTTATGGTCGGCTCATATGATACACATGCATTATTGAATATAACCAAGTAAGGATATTTCTTCTTCATTTCCTCTTCAGTTTCCTAGGTCATCTCTTCCCTGTTATCGTTCTGCCACAGCACCTTAACGGAAGCTACATCTTTATTCCGCAATGTCCTTACCTGGCAATCCAGAATGGCTACAGGCTGCTCTTCGTACGATAGTTCCTCCGTCACCCGAATATTATTTGATGGAAATATTCTAGGAGGACCATCGACACATTCGCGGAGCATAGATACATGAAATGCCGGATGTACCGCTTCCAAATCAGATGGTAAATCTAACTCGTAGGCGACATTCCCAATCTTTCAAATAATCTAATAGGGTACGATATATTGCGGACTGAGCTTACTCTTTTTGCCGAATCGCATTACGCCTCTCATAGCCGATGCTTTCAAAAATACCCAATCCCCGACCTGGAACTCTAAGGGTCGACGCCGTTTGTCAGCATACGATCTCTGTCGACTCTGGGCTGCTAATTGTCTTTCTCGGATGAGTTTCACCTTATCAACGGCCTGCTGGATCATATCGGGACCGATTAACTCAGTTTCGCCAATATCGAACCAGCCGATCGGTGACCTGCATTTTCTGCCATACAAAGCCTCGTATTAAGCTAGAATCGTAGCTGTCATTATAAGCAAACTCGATCAACGGCAGATGATCGTCCCGGCTACCTCTGAATTCAATAATAGAGGCCCGTAACATATCTTCTAGTGTCTGTATAGTGTACTCGGCCTGTCCGTCGCTCTGAAGATGGAATACTGTGCTCAGACTTACCTGAGCCCCTAATCCTTCCTAAAAACAAATCTCCAGAATTTAGTCATAAACTGAGTACCTCTGTCAGTGACAATGGATATAGGAACTCCGTGGAGTCTCACTATTCCTTTAATACATATAGTCTGGCATAATCCTCAGCTGAATAAGTGTTTCTGACAGGAAGAAAGTGGACTGATTTTTGTTAGCCTTTCCACAATAATCCATATGGAATCATACTTCCGTGGAGTGCGAGACAATCCTGTAATGGAATCCATATTAATTATCTCCCACTTCCAAATCAGAATTTCCATTCCCTGGAATAGTCCATCAGGCTTCTGGTGTTCAATTTTTAATTTGCTGGCAATTCGGGCACTGGGCAACGGCCTTGCGATGTCGGGCACACATAATCTGCCTCGGTATAACAATACTCATCCGGTACAACTTCGAGCTGAATCTCTTCCTTATCAAAGGTCGTCTCCCTACCATACTAGAATAGACTCCTCAAACTGACGTTGTTTTACCTCTTCCATAATCGATGATTCTGCAGCTTCTCGGACAAAAAATTCAATATCTTCAGAACCGACCAAACGGACTCCAAGACTAGCTGACTGATGAGTTTTACAGACCAATTCTTTGTTTCTGACTGTACGCCGGTCAAGCCGTCCATAGATCCACGACTAAGTGCGTCTGCCACAACGTTAGCTTTTCTAGGGTGGCACAAAATATTAACATCATAATCTTTCAATAATTCGAACCATCTTCTCTGCCGCGAATTCAACTCCTATGGCTTAGAATATACTGAAGGCTCTTATGGTCCGTATAAATATAAACGTGGACCCCATGTAAGTGATGCCGCCATATCTTTAAAACATGAATCTCTGTGGCTAATTCCAGATCCTGAGCGAAATAATTTCCCTCGTGCGGTCTTCGCTGCCGGGGAAACATAGGCTATAATCCGACCATTCTCAGAGAACTACGTATTTCAGTCGATGTCGAAGGCCTAGGTCAATTCTTTATCGCTTCAATCTTCTATGTGCCAATTGTTTCTACTTATACTTACTTTACTTTACTTTCATTCACTCCCCCTCTTTGTGGTTATACTTATACCGTATCCATATCTTTTCTTTCTAACCTACAACTTGATTTTCTCTGTACGAGACCTTAACAGAATCACAATTATATAGTACACAATCTTATCCGATAGCTGGCACTCAAGTAATTTAATTAACGTAGCAGTTTATCCTTTAGTAACCACGTTCTTCCTCCATACCCATTCCTTATCTGTCGTTCTATTTTCTCGATAATCGAATTATTCGATATGCACATGATTCATCATTTCATGCCTTAAGTTTTCCTTCGCCCTGTACTATTCCATTTTTGTTTGCTTTCGCAATTGATTTCGTACTTTGCCCGTCGAATCTTTCAGAGGCTCCGCTTAATTACGTTTCTTACGGTTCATTTTTTTTTTTTTTTGACATTTTGATCTCCTTACCTTCCACTCAATTATTCTCTTTTCTTTCCAAACATCGTTGTATTAGAATCTTCCAATCTCAACCAGTAGCAAAATCAATATCAGTCTACTTCGTAACATCTATACCATACCTTTCCCCTTTTCTCGTAAATTCTGTCCAGTCAATGTTTTCCCTATATTACAACACTGGCTATTAGGGTTCACCAATCAATCGACATAGTCATAAATGGGGGCCGTACACATACGTATATATATATCACTGCCATTTCCTTTTACAATACATCTTCAATCACTTGTTCAAATTTACTCTAGTTCCTGAGCTATGCTGCTTTTTCTTCCTTTTTGGCAATCTAATCCGTCTCAGCTCGTGTGACCCCTATAAAGTTTCTAACCATTCCACATATCCTAATTCCCTTTAGGTTACCCCGAATTTCCTATTCGTCTCTTATAACTATGTTTGCAAAAAATTTTGCACATTTCCCAGGGGGTCACCCATCCCAGAATTGCTCTGGCCCTGGCACGCTTAACCTTACAACTTTAATGAATTTAGACATGTTAAGGTCGGTATAATTACACCAATTGCCCCGTACGTCTTTTGTCACGTAATTTAAGACAAGTTGGGGTCTTGACAGCTTTTCAGAACGTTCTCGTAGCGGGTCACACCCCGACATAGCGAGAATTCTTTTATTTTTCTGACTATATCGTCTTCAATACTTACCTCCATGTATATATATTATATATATATGAGTCGTGAGCGAACCACTCAATTCCCGACTGCTTGTCATACGTTTTGTATTCTTCCAATTAGAGGAAACTTGCTCGTCGGACATTTTTGCCCTTCCGCATATTTTGCCCTTCACATGGGCTATGCTAAAACAAAATGGGGTTAGAACATATTTCTGGTCCCTCCAAATAAATTGTGAATTCGCTACTCGTATATGCTTTCTCGAGATAAAATTTTCCATATGAGGATAACGCTTCTTACGAATGACATGGAGGGTATCTCTTAAACTTTTAACCCAACATAAGAGATTTACCCTATCGGTATCGACTTTCAAGACATATTAAGAATTTATATCTTAATTTCCTGTTTATATTTCTGAAAAAATTTGGGCAGAGGTTCCTCTGTATTTCTTACTATCCCAAAACCTGTACACAGGACCATGCCTCACAGGGCCAACACATATACGTATATACATATCATATCATATCATATCGCATCATAGCCACACGGGGCTAACAATTTCAAATAAAAGTATCAGAATTCCGAGGCTTACCTCACATGCCCAACTCGAACTGCACCTGCTACACTTTCCATGTTTGTTTCTTTTTTTAATGTTCGACTTTATGTTTTAATCGTACTTCAGGATACCTTACCCAACATACATCTCTCATACCATTGCTTACCGGAGTACTGTGTAGCTTCAATATCAGCAGGCGCTGTCTTACGTCGATACCGTTCACCAGCTGCAATTAAGGGTTAGTAAAGAAAGGAATTCATTTCCTACAGCTGGCTCTATCGCACGATCTAAGAATCAAAGAAAGGTAACACCTAAATGTCCTGTAGCCTCTTGTTTATAGATGTGGTGCAAAACACACCGATAAACAGACTCTACTAGACACGGTCTGTAGACACTCCGAGGATGAACCGCTCTGATACCACTTTTGTCACGACCCAACTCCGTAGGCCGCGATTAGTGTCCGTGCTGGACACTCAAACGTACCCAATAACCCAAGTTAGCAAACGACAGAATATTTTCAAATATAGAAGTCGCTTGGCGTTAATAATAACCATAAATGAACCGACACCGTACATGGAAGCCGATGAGGCTGTCACAGATCATATCATACCCAAACATATTCAGAACCCACACAAGTATGTCTACAGACCTCTACAGATCATAACAAAATCATAAGACCGGACAGGGCCCCGTCATACCCCTGAATCGCATACATATATATAATATAGCGGCAGACTGTACCAATATACAGGCTCTGAACAAAAGAGCGCTCCCAACATAGCAGAATAGATGTCCTAGGCAGGCGATCAGCAAATCTGTCTTCTGTACCTGCGCGACATGAAAACGTAGCCCCCGAAGAAAGGGGGTCAGTACGAAATATGTACTGAGTATGTAAAGCACGAAACGTAGTAAACAAAGTCATAATCAAAGTAGAAGGTACAGAAAATGGACAAAATGTACAGATTAGCAAAATGCTGATCATAAAGTATAAATAGTATTTATTGAAACATATGTCGTACCTGGTCCCAATACGGAACAAGATCATAACCGAAACAGAACTTCAGAGAAGTGAGTATGACATCCGAAGTATCAAATGCATATTTTCAAAACATGAGGAGTGTGTTCAGAAACATATACCATATCATGTCCGGCCCCTGCCAAGGGCTCGGCGAAACAGAACGTGGCCACCCCCCGACGCTGGTGCCACCATACATAAGGAATAGAGTAGGGGATAACCCCGTAACATAACATATCATATCATATCAGATGGCCATATCAGATCATATCATATCAGAATGTGTGTACATGGCACAGCATACTCCAAAACCCATGTACATATATACCTGCCCCCTCACATCGAGGCACGGCGAACAATGCATTGGAATACGCTTGACAACATATCCTGGCCCGGGCTCAGTGTGGGAAACATTGGGGCATCCACGAATGGAGTAGTGAGAGACTAAATGCAACAAAAAAATATCACAGATTTCCAGAGACTCAATGAGGCATATCGAAATGACAAATCAAATCAATGAAGTCGGACAGAGTCATAGTAGGTGTATGTCGTATGTCATAATGAGTTATGGCAGAATAATCCTTCTGGGGTCATTCTCATATTCCAAAATAGTTTACCAGACTCGAGGGAATCAATAAAACAATTTTCCATAGTAGTTAAAACGTTTCATTTTATATTGTTCGAAAATAAGGCAATAGTACAATAAGAGAGCAAAATGGGAATAGTGGAACTATATGCATTACAAAATATCGTACCTTTACAGAGACTCAATATAGTACCCCGAATAAGCATCATTAGTAGTTGGAAAAGTAGATAAGACGTTTCCTTAAAAATTGCTTGACATCAAGTTACAAAGGAGCATAAGGGTAAAATCGGAAATAGCGGGCCCACCTCGGGACAACCAAAGCGGCGGGCTCAAATTACGTGTATTAAGCTTATGGGGTCACCTACAGAGGTCCTAGGGCATTCCATAACTTCCTAAGTGATTTGGAGAAATTTTGCATAATTTTTCATTAAAGCATACTAAAAGGGTTCAATTCTATTGAACGAAAATGTGACAATTTCAGACGCGGATTCCGATGAGCAGAATATGCTCCGAGGCGTGAATCCGATCCTAGTACATCTAGGACATGCCAAAAGAAGAATCGGGGTGGCTTTACATACCTTTTACACACTTTACGCCTTTCCAAGTTCACTTCCCGTTTCGTCAAAAATCTGCAAATGGTCACATTTACCAAATGTTAACCATAAGGCTTTAGGCTTAAATCTAAAGTTAACACTTTTCTACAGAAATTTGGGCAGCATCTCCCCTATACATATAGCATCCCCGAGAATTCAACTCGGCCAAAACAATCAACAACAACCCAACAACAACACCACCAACAACAACAATCACTATAAAACACTCAATATGGCACAACTAGTTCCCTTTCCAACATAGTGCAATATCTTCCATTTCAACTTCAAATTTCCAAACCAAGCTCGATGGTTTCACATTCATCATTAATCTAGATCATCACAATATAATTTGGAAGCATTTCATATCATTTCCACAAAATATTCACAAGATATACAAAATATACAAACTTTCCACCAAAGTCATAATTCATCCAAAACTTCTAATCTTTAACGTACTTATTCCTAACATGTTTCCATCTTCCTATTACATCAACAATCATCATTATTTGCACCTTAACAACTTCATTTCCATAATGTCATAAAATCATACTAAAATGACACAAACTTCTACATTCCATTACAATGCAAACTTATATCATTTTACCTTCATTTACATTGCAAGGATCACCACAACACAACTAACATATTAAACAAAATTAATTCATTCGCATTCCAATTTCAATATACCACTCGGCCAATACATATAATTCCAACTTCAACCAAATTCAATCAACTTTCATTTCCAATATGAATTTCACCATAACCGCAACTAGAATACAACATAAAATTAACTCATCTTTGACTACACAACCACACATGTACACGGCTACATTCATACATATATATATATATTCATGCAACTTCCATATTTTCATGAATTTTAACCCTTTCTACTTCCCACAACATAAACCAAACCGTCATAACACATAAAAAGGAATTAAATCTTACCCTTTCTCTTCAACTTCTTCACTTGGCCAAAGTGCGGAAACAATGAAACGGATGACTTATCTTCCGAAACAATTATACTATGTTGTAGAGGACCCTTGAATTAGTGGAAATACTACAAGAAAATAATTTTTGGAACAAAATTTAAAGCACCTAATTTCCATGGTCTTGGCCGAAATGGCCCCTTTCTCTTGCTCTTCATCTTTTGTCTTCTCCTTATCTAATTTTTCTTGAAGCTTCAAAAGGATAAAGACCCCTTTTTAATATAATTGTCACATGACTAATCACATGACAATTTCATATTGTGGGTTTGGGCCAAGGCTTGGCCGGCCTCCCTTCAAACTTGGGCCTAAATGTTTTTCTTTTCATTTTTTTTGGGCCAATTCGGTTGGTCCCGAGTTGGGCCTAGCCTACTGACCTTTCGACCTTAAAACGTCCATATCTCCTTGTACCAACGTCACCTAGGAACCCACGACCTATGGTTGGAAAGCTAATTCAATTATCTATAACTTCTATCTCTTGGTATTTTTCCAAATTCCAAACTTATAATACCGTTGTTGCCCTCCAATTCAGGTCACCCGGAAACGTTTTCTTAAAAATATTCGTTTGGAGGGCTTCCACTTTGATTTGGTCCAAGGGACCTTCATGAGTTTTGTTTAGCTTTACATATGTGATTCATATAGCTTGTCACATGTTCCAAAAAAAAATCTTGATGTGTGGGCCCCATCTCAGCTTACAAATAATCCGACGTTCAAAAATACGGGATATAACAATTAAATAGGCTAAAGGAGCGACGAAGCGAACATGATTACGATTAACCTTCAACAGGTATGTGAAGGTAACCCTTTTTTCTTTTTGCATGATCTTTATGAAACAAACAGACGACGTATATGTATGATTTCAAAGAAGCTCCTATTCTTAGAGCCACTAGGATGGCTAACGTTCTTGATTTCCAAAAGCTATTTCATTATGTCTTGATACGTGTATATGATTTCAGAAGTTCCATTTGGATATAATCCATTGTGATATTCGAAAGGTACTTGATGTGACTATTGTCTTGATTTTCAAATGATAGTTCGTTTTGATTATTTTATTGAGTCTCAAATATGATTTAAATTGCATATGGTTGCTCACAACTCTACTCGTGCATGCCTCCACATATCTTTCACTGAGTCCCGGGCCAGGACACATTTTCGTGCACAGTTTCACTACATTGTTCACCGAGTCCCTGACTAGAGGGCCGGGACACGTTATATATATATATATATATATATATATGATGTGATGATATGATGATATGGTGATGTGATTATGGCACCAAGGATGACTTTATTAACCGAGTCCCTCACTAGAGGGCCGGGACACGTTATATATATATGATGATGATATGATTATGTCACCAAGTCCCATAATGGGCCGGGTATGATATATGATATTGACATGCATGATTTATGTTTCAAAAGGCAAGTGTTTTGGTATTCTGGATGTTATCCTTGTCTCGTGTGCTCCCTATTTCAGTTATGATCCTCTTTACTGTATTTCATGCTTTACATACTCAGTACATATCTCGTACTGACCCCCTTTCTTCGGGGGGGGGGGGGGGGGGGCTGCGTTTCATGCCCGCAGGTACAGATACTCGCTTTGGAGCTTAGGACTCTTACTCAGCTGTCTTGGAAAGCTCCGTTGTTCCGGAGCTTAGACTTTTGGTACAGATCTTATGATGTATACGTATATGTTTATCCAGGGGTACGGCGGGGCCCTGTCCCACCATATTTGCTATCGATACTCTTAGGGGTCTGTAGACATAAGTGTGGGTTGTGTATAAGTTCTGTTCAGCTGTGTCTATACGATGTGCTATGATATGATGTTCGTCTGTAATGGCAGCTGTTATATCCCGTATTTTGCATATTCAAAAAAATTTGAAATAATTGTGACTAGTAGGAGATAAGGCAATATTTTTTTATCTTACTTGATGGATAAGTTGTTCATGGGAAAAATATTGATGCGGAAATATTGAGGAAGGCTAAGGGAAAAATTGAAAATTCGGAAAATAGTTTCATGAATTACAAAATATTAACCATAAGTAATTGGTCTTGGAATAAAAAGAAGAAAAAAAAACTTGGGCTTGCAAAGGGGCCAAGGTGTGGCCGGCCATAGGACTTGGGCTAAGGCCCAAGTGGAATTTAATCCAGGTATATATAAAAGAGAAGGCCTATTATTTATATTCATCTAGAACTTTCAAGAGAAAGAAAGAAGTGAGAGCAAGAAAAAGAAAAGGGCCATTTCGGCCAAGAGCAAGAAAGAAAGAAAAAAAAAATCTTGAGCCATCAATATTGATCCAAAAAAATGATTCTTCCTGTATTCTTACTAAGTTCAAGACCCTCTTTAACGTGGCATAATCATTGAAGTGAGAAAACTATTTTGTGGTAATCCAAGAATTATAGTCAACTGGAAAAAGGTAAGGATTTCTATTCTTTTATATATTATAGAAGGTTTATGAATGTTATTGTATGTGGCAATGAATGAAAAGCATGAAAACGGTGTATTGTGGATGTGGCCGTGTGAGTGTGTTGTGTGTGTGTGGCCGTGTGGTTGTGAAATGGTGGAGGAAGATGAACAAATTTTATTTAGCATGTTAGTTGTGTTGTTAGGGCCTTTATGATGTAAATGGAAGTTTAATGATTCAAATCGGCATTGAAATTGGTTGTGGATTGTTGTAGGAAATTGTGTGATTTTAATATGGTTTTATGTAATTGTGAGAATGAAGTTGCTAAAGTATGAATTGTTGTTGTAGTTATGAATTTGTAAGAAGAAGATGTGAAGTTGTAATGGTTAGAGACTTGTTTTAAAAATTAATGTGGATTGAAAACAATGTTCTTGTAATTATGGAAGAGAATGTTGTTACTGTGTAAATTGTTGGAGTAGTTCATGAATTTGAATAAATAAAATGTGTTGTTATGGTTCTTGTTGCATTGGGAAGGTTTCGGACGATGTAGAGTGTTGGTTGAATTGTTTGAATATTGTATGGATTATTTGAAGTATTCTTGGATGTTATTGAATGGTGGCGGATTAGTGTTTGAATATGTAAATAATTATGAATTGAACGTAAATGGAAAGTCGTCAAAGTTTGTGGGAAGAAGTGTTAATGTTAGTATGCTTTTTGAACTTATTGTGGATATTGTTGGGATACTTGTTGGCATTGTTGTTGCTAAGTTGGCCGAGTTAAATTCTCGGATTTGTTGTTGTATTTTGGCCGAGTTGAATTCTCGGGGTTGTTGTATTTACAGGGGAAATGCTGCCGAAATTTCTGTAGAAAAGTGTTGGTTTAGAATTGGACTCTTAAGTGTTTATGGCTAATGTTGGTATGTACGAATATTGTTGTAGATCTTGCGAGCCAAAGACTCAAATCCGGATTAGCATAGGAAGCGGGCAAGGTATGTAAGGCTCACCTTTCTTTCTTTTGGCATGATCTTGATAGATTGAATAAATGACGTATACGCACGATTGCAAATAAATTCCTATTCTTAGAGCCGCTAGGGTGGCTAATGTCTTTGATTTCCACAAACTGTTTCGTATGATTTGACGTATATCCATAATGTCCGAAGTTTGTTTGATATGTTCCCGAGTCTGTTTACGATTCTCACGTATTTCTGGGTATGAGTATGCTTAATATGTTCGAGCCTACGATATGATTGAATAATGAGACGTGCATAAGGAGTTTGATTCTTAAAAGAGTTCTAAAAGCCCCAATGAATTTTTGATATGTTTTGATACGTACATAAGATTCTGAAAAGTTCTATTTGATTTGATCCATAACAATATCCGAAAGGTATTTGACATGATTATGGCTTTGTTTTTCCAAAAATGGCTTGTTAAACACTTATAGAGCGTTCTGTACTTCAAACGCTCGTAACTTTCTCAAACTAAGTCTGATCGACCCGAAACTCGTTCCTGAGCCTTCAGGGGTCGGTAAGTATACATATCCATCGAGTCTTGATTTACATGTATATGGTCTCTCACTACTCCGCTCGGACGTACCACTAATATGTCATTTGCCGAGTCCCAGCCGGTTATGTTATTATTCGTACTATGTTAAGTTTGGTACTAATATGTATGTTATGAATATATTATATGTATGGATCGGGCTGCACGTTCCGCAGCAGTATATTATTTGTATGGACCGGGCTGCACGTTCCGCAACAGTATATATTCTATTATGGGTCGGGCCGAATGTTCCTCGGCAGTATATATTATATTATGGATCGGGCCGAACGTTCCTCGGCAGTATATATTATATTATGGATCGGGCCGAACGTTCCTCGGCAGTATATATTATATTATGGATCGGGCCGAATGTTCCTCGGCAGTATATGTTATACGTATATATGGATCGGGCCGTACGTTCCTCGGCACTGCTATGTTATATATGGATCGGCTATATGTATATGTGTATGGTGACATATGATGTCAGCACGTATGATCTGTGTTCGGAAAGTAAGTATTCTGGCACTCTGGACGATTTACTCATCTTTGGTACTTTATCTGACATATGACATCAATAAGCATGATTTACGCTTGATAATTAAGCACCTTGGTATCCTGACTAATGTACTTACTTTCTTGTGCCGTTGATCCGGTTATGTTTCTATTTTCTGTATTCCATGCCTTACATACTCAGTACATATTCCGTACTGACCCCCTTTCTTCGGGGGCTGCGTTTCATGCCCGCAGGTACAGACGCGCACGTGAGTGGTCCGCCAGCTTAGGATATCCATTCTGCTGTGTTGAAGAGCTCCCTTGTTCTGGAGCCTACATTTCGGTACAGATTTTTCCATTGTGTATATGTATGTATATATTCAGGGGTACGGCGGGGCCCTGTCCCGTTATATGAATCTGTTGTCTTTGTTAGAGGCCTGTAGACATATATGTGGGTCGTGGGTCGCTATTGTTCGTTTATGTCTGTGGTTTGCGTCTAAGTGATCCTATTTGCTATGACGGCCTCAACGGCTAGTATGTATATATGCTTATGTATATACTTCGGTATGATATGTACGATATGTGCGACCACTTCAGAGTAATATCCGTATAAATTATTATATGTTGGAAATGAATGAGATATGGCTATGTTGATTTGGCAAACAGGTGTGTACGGGTGTCCAGCTAGGGCACCAGTCATGGCCCACGGGGCTGGGTCGTGACAGCAGCCTTGTCGGCTTACATATGATATTGATATGTAGTGGCAGCCTTGTCAGCTTGCGTATCATTTTCTGATTTGATTAGTTGTGACTCCACAGGAGACAGTTTATCTGGATATATAAACATGATCACGTTATGGACCTTGGAGTTCTTTTGTAAGTTTCCATATGTCTAACAGGTACGTATATGGGTGTCCAGGTCGGGCACTAGTCATGACCCACGGGGCTGGGTTGTGACAAAAGTGGTATCAGAGAAGCTTATCCTCGAAGTGTCTACAGACCGTGTCTAGTTGAGTCTTGTTTATCGGTGTGTTGTGCACCACATCTATAAACAGGAAGCTACAGGACATTTACGATGTTATCTTTCTTTCTTATCTTAGATCGTGCGATAGAGCCCAGCCATAGGAAATGAAATTCCTTATACTAACCTTTCATTTCGGCTGAAGAATGACATCGACAGAAGAAAGTGACTGATGATATTAAAAGCTACACAGTACACAGTTAAGCCACGGTGCGAAAGAGGCATGTCCGGTAAGGTAAGAATATTGGAGTATGATTGACATATAAAGTTAAAAGATGAAAGGGGAGGTAGATAGGAAGGTATAACAGGACGGATCGTTAAAGGATCTGGTACGTCTCGAGGTGCAATATGTGAGGTAAGTTTCGACACCTTTATACTTTTTACTTGAATTAGGAGCCCTCTGTGGCTATGACATGATATGATATATACGTATATATGTTGGCCCTGTGAGGCATTGTTGGTATTTCCTGCGTGTAGGTTTTGGGATAGTAAGAAGTACAGAGGAAACTCTGCCAAAATTTTCTTAGAAATAAAAAGGGAATGAGATGTAAGTTCGTAATATGTCTTGAAAGGTCGTGTCAACAGTAATGATAGGATTTGACCAAGTTGCAAGTCTGACTTTGAGAAGTAAGTTAACTGTTGAATTGATGGTAATAGTAATTATGAGGTCAATATCAATATGGTAAAAAGGAAATGTTAAGACAATTTGAAAGGGCTTGTGATAATAAAAGATGATTTAGAAAGGGCTGGCAAATCTTAATAGAGTGTTATTGTTACACCTCGGAAAATTTCCCGTTGGTACGCAAGTAAATGAACTAATGATGTGTGCGAGGAGTGCGAGTGTATAATGTTTCATGGAAAATGTATGTAATGGGATGTGGATGATTAGAATGAAAAGTCGAGAAATGCGAAAAATTGAAAGTTGGCAAAACTGCCCAGTGGTCGTATAGTGCAAAATACAGACCGTAAAGTGTAATACGGTCCGTAAACTTGACGTCGTAAACTGGCATGTCCAACTTCAACTTTCTGCCAGCTGAGGAAATGGCTAAAATACGACCTGGTGGACGGACCGTAAAGTGATTTACAGCCCGTAAACCATGGTCGTAAATCACAATGCATGCAGGCCAAAGTTTCTGGTTCTGCTTAAGCTTAAAAACGACCATGAGGGACGGTCCGTAAACTGAAATACGGACCGTAAACCTCCATGGACGACCACTGTTCACCCAGCACAGATTTTTTCAATTCATTAAATATGAGGATCAAGACTTGTCTTATTTCATTTACAACATTACACCACTTCTCTCTAGAACTTCTCTCTACATTTATTTTATGAGTTTTCAAGGATTATAAGCCATCCATAACATTAAGACAAGTAAATCAAGGATAAGGTAATCATCAAGGATCATCCAAGTCAAGAAATCCAAATGGAGAAAAACTAGGGTTTTGCTCAAAGAAGAGTATTATCAACCAAAGCTTGTTCCTACAACTTCTAAGGTAAGATTCATGATTTTTACAAGATGTTTGAGGTATTGGAGAATTAAAATACATCGATTGTAGAAAATGTGGTCAACTAGGTCATGAATGATGAATAGTGACATTTTGAGAAATAGTTTGAATTGAGTTATGAATGTTGTTGTGTTGTGATATGAATGTGTTATAGATGGTATTAAGATCATGAACTAAACACTTTAGACGAATGGA
Source organism: Lycium barbarum (assembly GCF_019175385.1). Classification (NCBI taxonomy): domain Eukaryota; kingdom Viridiplantae; phylum Streptophyta; class Magnoliopsida; order Solanales; family Solanaceae; genus Lycium; species Lycium barbarum. The sequence continues at coordinate 67,585,722 of NC_083339.1, forward strand.
CGAAGATGGGGGTTATAATCATGAATGTGGGTGAATTAGAGGCAAATTGAGGAATCTAGATAATGTGGTTAATATGAATGACTAATGGTCATTGTTATGACATTAATGAAAGTATAAACGCTAGCATTGGAAGGGAACGTGCAAGTGTAGAATAGTTTGACAGAAAGGTATGTAAGGCTAACCCTTCTTTCATAAGGCATGGTTCTTGGCCAAATTCCTAAATTCCTCTATATGAGTATGTTGTCTCCACATGTTAGGCATTCCGAGCTCATAAGCTCACGACCCTTGATATGTACTATGATTATACTATGTTCCTCGCTTGACGAGTAAGTCCATAATGTAGATGTAACGATAGTGATGAGGATAGAAATGATGATGAGAGTAAAATGAGATTAAAGATGCTTACGAGCTATGATATATGTATATGTGCCTATGAAGGTGTCACGACCCAGCCCCGTGGGCCGCGACTGGCACCCTACCTGGGTGCCCAGACCAAATCACATCATCGTTTCCGAATCCAAACTTATTTCAGAATTTTCAAGAAGTTAAATCAAACATAATTTACATCGAAAATATGTCTTAAGCGGTCATATCAAATCATACTCAAACAAAGCGGCGGAATAGACATCGCCGGTCAAAATACAAATATATACAGAAGGGCCATTTGGGGGCCATCATATCAAACAGACCGCTTTAAGACCCGAAAGCAAAATCAAACAACATACACATAGGACCCTCGCCCCACAAAGATGACTACAGGCCTCTACGAATTCAAAACATAACATATGGCGAGACAGGGCCTCGCCGTACCCAAACTGTCAAATATACAAAACATATACAGAGTAAAGGAGTCTGTACCAAAAGTGGACCCCGGACCAAGTAAGAGTACTCCGGAAAGCAAGAAGCGAAGCCTACTGCGGAGGATCACCGATGTCTGCACCTGCGGGCATAAAACGCAGCCCCCGGAGAGAGGGGGTCAGTACGAAATATGTACTGAGTATGTAAAGCACGGAGTACAGAATTATGGATCAAAACCGACAGCAGATCAAATGTCAAAGTGGGGTACAAACTGGTATGTCAAAATCTATATCAAAATCATATACATATGTTTTATGCAAATAAAATCATGCAAACGCTTAAGAATGTGGTCGCCACTCCGACGCTGGCGCCACACACAGCATAACACCAGAAGGTTTCAAATCTCCGTACATCTCCGAACATAATCATAATCATCGGTGAGCATATCGCGTCCCGAGCCATATCACAGCATAACTCCAAACGGAACCGGGCCCTATGGCGAAGCCTCGGAAACCGTAACACAGCATACGGCCGAATTCATCATACAGCGCACGAATCAAAACCGGCCCGGGAACCGGCGAACGAAGTCATATTAGGGCACGAGCGGAGTCGTGAGCAAGCAAATGCAAATCGTATTTCAAAATAGTCTTTCAAAGCAAAGTGAACTCATAAGTCATTTTAGAATACAAAATAGTCGAATACTTAGCCGACATAAAGTTTCATTTTGCAAAACGTTTCCAAAATGGTCCATATAGTTCGGAACATAGATTAGCGCATCGAATAGTCCAAACATACCCCGTAGGAGGATGTTCCAAAGATCGGAAGTGGTACTTTCAACTTTATTCTCAAAGGTGGCCCGAAGGGCAAATCGGGCATTTTGGGGTAGCGGACCCACCTCGGGTCGAAGTGAGGTGACGAACATATTTTTACGAGCAGTTATATGCCAAGGGTCATACATAATCATTTCTAGGTTACCCGACCACATTTCGATAGGTTTCGGACGAATAGTGGCATTCTAGCCAAATTGGAGCCTTTAGGCTTCAATAGAATTGAATGAATAGTAACCTTTCTGTGGGTCGGGTTTCGAGGAGCAGAAATGCTCCGGAAGGTCTCATATTTGACTGACACACTAAGATATGCCAAATGAAAGAGTGGGAGGCTTTACATACCTCACAGACGTCGTAAGCTCTTCCAAAAGTCCCGTCCCGTTTCGTCAAAAATCTGCAAATGGTCAAAGTTACCAAATGAGATCCTTAGGCTCAAAAATGCCTTTAACTCCATATTTGCCTACCGAAATTTCGGCAGCATTTCCCCTATAAATCTAACATCCCCGAGGCATAACTCGGCTCAAATTAACCAATCACAACAGCCCACACATCAACAACCAAACCAAACAACAATCAAACCATTCTAGCTTTAAAGTTCTACATGATTTCTAAAGTTGGCAACTTCCATTCAAACTTTCAAAATTCTAATTCTATATCTACAAAATTGTATGCATTCCCACATTCAAACTTATATAATCCCATTCTAATTACAAACCATGCCATACACGAAATTGCATAAAAATCCATTATTTTCCCAAATTCTTCAAAACATCTAAAATGCACTACGAACATTCTAACTCACGTCGTTTCATTCCGAATTCATCAACATCGATATAGATTCATATCTAAAGTCTATAACACCCAAGATATACATTGATATACATAAAGATACCGAAGGTATACGCTTTCCGATAATATTCAAAATCATTTTTCAACGCCAATTTCATTCCCCAATTAATAATTTACGATATAGGGATCACAACAACACATTATACCAACTTAACCAAGATCAATTCACACCAATCTCCCTATCTATGGCTCACGGCCAAACTCACTACAAACACACACCCACACGTTTCCATTTATGTCCAAATTACGGGATTCTCGTCTACTTCCAATCTTTAACACATTCATAGCAATTCTATAACATTAGAGGGGCAAGATTCTTACCTTTTACTAACTTTCCGACTTGTCGCAAACGGAATCCTTGTGCCAAACCAATTATACCACGTCGGAGAGCGTCTTGAGTACTTCTTAATTATGTGGAAGCCAAGATTTTTGGATCACACACAAGCTTGGAATCTTTTCTTTCTTTCCTCCTTTGCACTCGGCCGAAACCCCTTTTTTGTGGTGAGTTCTTGATTTTTATTTTTTTGATCTAGAATTTGTTAAGTCCTCCTAGTATATATCCACAATATTGATCATGTGTATAGCACATGATCATTAAACAAGGGGCTTGGGCCATATATATGGCCGGCCACCCCAAGTCCTTTGGGCCTAACTTTGTGTCATTTTTTTCCTTGGCCCAATTCCTAAAATGCCCCGTTTTGTAATTCCCGAAACTAATTTCCGAAGTTCCAAATTTACCCTCGGCCTTCCCCGAGGTCTTAGCATCAAAGATTTCACAACCAACATAGTCATATTCACAAAATTTAAATTAGGTCCTTATAACACACAAGTCGTAATTATTTCACGATTTCCAATTGTACGAAAACACGGGACATAACAGAAGGGCTATAATGATACCCTGAGCTTATAACGCCGGGTAGGATATATATGTATATGATTATGTATAAAGTATGTATACGATTACGTAACGCGCGCACACCTCTGCAGAGGGTACGGATAACCCTGATGCCTTGGTAGGGCCAGGTATGTATGACCTTGAGCCTTGGTTGGCCAAGTATGTATAAGACACCGATCCCATGAGGTCGGGTATGCTATGTAAATGCTATGTATATGAAATGACTATGTATATAATATGAATATTAATGTGAAAATATTATGTATAGGAATACGAATAAGGACATGTATACGAATATGAGCACAAGTATGGTACGAGTATTATTATGGGATACGAACGACGGTGTATGCAAGTAAGCGACATGATGATGATATTACTGTCTCCCCTCCTATGCTATCTTCATATGATATTTATTATGCTTCTATATTGATGTTGATCATGCTTTACATACTTAGTACATTCTTTGTACTGACGTCCTTTTGTTTGTGGACGCTGCGTCATGCCCGCAGGTGCGCAGGGAGACAGATTTGATCCTTAGCTGCTTATTCGGAGGTTTCATAGAGAGCTCCATTTCCTTCGGAGCCATATCTTTTGGGTACTCAATCTTTTGTGTATATAATTATGGGCATAGCGGGGTCCTGTCCCGCTAATGTGATATGTTATACTCTTAGAGGCTCGTAGACATGTGTGTGTGTGGGTAGATGTGTTTGGCCTTGTCGGCCTATGTTTTGTATATCATTTTGTCGGCCACGTTGGCCCATGTATATTGATGTGGCATGAATGCCTATGATGATATAAATGTGCGGTTGTCCATATGGGACTAGTTGACGAATGAATGGAAATGCATGTATGATTATGTGGATCACCTAGATGTAAGTATAAGAGTAAGCTAAGAGGGTGCTCGGGTGGGTTAGCTCCGGGTGCTCGTCGCAGCCCCGAGTCGGGTCGTGACAAAAGTGGTATCAGAGCAGTTCAGTCCTAGGATGTGTCTGCGAGTCGTGTCTAGTAGAGTCTTGGTTATGGGTGTGTTGCGCGCCACACTTATAAACGAGAAGCTGCGGACATCTTAGGAATATATGACCTTCTTTCTTCATAAGAATCGTGCGATAGAGCTATGATGTAAGAAATTATTGTTACTAAATCGTGTGTTGTGTATTTCAGAGATGCCTAAAAAGAAAAAGGCTACAGCAGCCCAAAAGGGCAAGACGGTGGCAGAAAAGCGGGCTGAAAGAGCACCGCCACCGGTAGTAGAGGAAGATGAGTCCCAGAGTGCGGCTCAATCTCAGTCCTCCCAGACAGTGCCTATTACCGAGGAGCACGTGGGAGCCTCAGCCTCAGCCCCAGCTCTATCTCCTCCACCGAATGCTTCGGGCCAAGACGTAAGAGAGGCCATTAATTTGTTGACTCAGTTGGTTGCGGCCCAGACTCAGATGCCAAGCGCAGGGCAAGGTGACAGGACTGTTAGTGCAAGGGCCCGTGACTTCATTGCTTTGAAACCCCCGGAATTCTTTGGGTCGAAACTGGAGGAGGATCCCCAGGACTTTATTGATGGTATGCTAAGGACGCTCCGGTTGATACATGCTTCAGACACCGAATCGGTATGGCAAGAGTTTGTCGATGCTTTTCTCCGTCACTACATACCTTCAGAAGTTCAGCGAGCTAGGGCCGATAAATTCTTGAATCTGAGGCAAGGTAGCATGAGTGCTACAGAGTATAGTCTCCGCTTCAATTCCTTGGCTAGGTATGCTTCGTCCATAGTAGCGGATATGGGCGATCGGGTGCACCGGTTTGTGAAAGGCCTAGGGCCACACTTGATGGATAAATGCTTAACTGAGTCCCTTCAGGATGGCATGGATATTGCACGCATTTAGGCACATGCTCAAGAATTAGAGGAATACCTTCAGCAGCGGAGAAATGAACGTGAGCAGGATAGGGGCCATAACAAGAGGGCCAGACCTTCGTGTTCGAGGAGCGAGTCCAGGGGCGGACACAGACAGCAATTTCCCAGCCGTTCAGGCTATTCTATGACCAGTACACCTCCACAGTTCACGGGGCAGAGATTTGATAGATCTACTCGTTCCGAACCGAGTCAGGGTTATTCGGGGTCTCAGTTTAGAGGTGATTCAGGCCAGCCAAGGCCACCCATACCACGATGTTCTTAGTGTGGAAAGTTGCATTGGGGTCAGTGCTGATCAGGTTCAGACGCTTGCTATTCATGTGGTCGGCCAGGCCATATTATGCGTGATTGCCCCTCAGTACATGGTAGAGGTAGGACCCAGCCATCAGGGTCGGCAGCCGGATCTTCGGCATCTGTACGCCCTACGGGGCCAGGTTCACATGCGCCAGTCGGCCATGGTAGAGGTAGAGGCAGAGCTCCCAGTACTAGCGGTCCTCAGCACCGTATTTATGCTTTGGCTGGACGCCAAGATCTTGAGTCTTCTGCTGATGTGGTCACAGGTATATTATCGGTATTTTCTCATGATGTATATGCTTTGATTGATCCGGGCTCCACATTATCATATGTTACTCCATATATTGCGGGTCGATTTATAATTGAGCCGTAGTCTATCAAACCTTTTGAGGTGTCTACACCCGTGGGTGAATCGGTAATAGCTAGCCGAGTATATAGGAATTGTGTGACTGTGATTTGTGATCATCGTACCATGATTGATTTGCATGAGCTAGAAATAGTAGATTTTGACGTTATTATGGGCATGGATTGGTTGGCTTCTTGTTACGCCAATGTTGATTGCCGAATGAAGATGGTTCGTTTCCAGTTTCCGGGAGAACCAGTCTTAGAATGGAAAGGGAATGCGGCATCACCGAAAGGTAGGTTTATTTCCTATCTAAAGGCAAGGAAGATGATCACGAAAGGGTGTATTTATCACCTAGTGCGAGTTCAAGATGTAGAAGCTGAGTCGCCGACTGTTCAGTCAGTTCCGGTAGTGAACGAATTTCCGGATGTGTTCCCGGAAGAGCTTCCAGGCCTTCCTCCTGAGCGAGAGATAGATTTTGCAATTGATGTGTTGCCAGACACTAAACCTATATATATTCCTCCCTATAGGATGGCACCCGCAGAGTTGAAAGAGTTGAAGGAGCAATTAAAAGACCTGCTTGAAAAAGGCTTCATTAGGCCTAGTTCATCCCCGTGGGGAGCACCCGTATTGTTCGTCCGGAAGAAGGATGGCTCTTTGAGAATGTGCATTGATTATCGGCAATTGAATAAAGTGATTAAGAACAAATATCCCCTCCCGAGGATTGATGATTTATTTGATCAATTGCAAGGTTCCAAATGGTTTTCAAAGATTGATTTGAGGACCGGGTATCACCAAGTAAGAGTTAGGGAGAAAGATATCCCTAAGACAGCTTTCAGAACAAGATATGGCCATTTCGAGTTCCGAGTAATGTCGTTTGGGCTAACTAATGCACCGGCAGTGTTTATGGACTTAATGAACAATGTATTCAGGCCTTTTCTGGATTTATTCGTGATTGTATTCATCGATGATATCCTAGTGTATTCTAGATCCGAGGCAGAACATACGGATCACTTGCGTGTTGTCCTTGGAGTTCTTCGAACTCGAGAGTTATTCGCGAAGTTTTCCAAATGCGAGTTTTGGTTGAACTCAGTGGCATTTCTGGGCCACATTGTTGCAGCTGACAGTATTCAAGTGGATAGCCAAAAGATTGAGGCCGTGAAGACCTGGCCAAGGCCCACGACCCCTACGGAGATTCGTAGCTTTTTGGGCTTAGCCGATTATTACAGAAGATTTGTTGAGGGTTTCTCTTCTAAGTTTCAATGGACAGATGCTTGCGAGCGTAGTTTCCAAGAGTTGAAAGACCGACTGACTTCAGCCCCAGTCTTGACACTTCCAGAGGGATTGGAAGGATATGTTATTTATTGTGATGCTTCAGGCGTCGGGCTAGGCTGTGTATTGATGCAAAATGGTTAGGTGATTGCGTATGCTTCTAGACAATTACGGAAACATGAGCAGTATTATCCTACCCATGACTTAGAATTGGCCGCGGTGGTCCATGCTTTAAAGATATAGAGACATTACTTATATGGTGTCCACGTGGATATTTATACAGATCATAAGAGTCTCCAGTACATCTTCAAGCAGAAAGAGTTGAATTTGCGACAACGACGATGGCTAGAGTTGCTAAAAGACTATGATGTTGAGATCCTATACCACCCCGGAAAGGCAAATGTTGTGGCTGATGCTCTTAGTCGTAGGTCGATGGGAAGTCTAAGTGAGGTACGACCAGAAAAGAAAGAGATTGCCCATGATCTTCAGCAGTTAGCTAGCCTAGGAGTCCGAGTGGTGGACTCAGGTAGCAGCGGAGCTACTATTCAGAATTCAGTAGTTTCATTGTTAGTAGCGGAAGTAAAAGAGCGAAAATATGAGGATCATATGCTAATGCAGTATAGAGATACACTCCCTCATAAGGAGGAGTCATCATTTGACATTTCGGAAGACGGAGTTCTCCGATGTCAAGGCAGGTTATGTGTTCCCGATGTGGCAGGTCTACGCCATCAGATTTTGAGAGAAGCTCATTGTTCCCGTTACTCCGTTCACCCCAGAGCGACGAAAAAGTATCATGATCTTAAGACTATATATTGGTGGAATGGGATGAAGAAAGACGTAGCAGAATTCGTAGCTCAGTGTCCTAATTGCCAACAAGTGAAGATAGAACACCAAAGGCCGGGTGGCTTATTGCAAGCTATAGAAATCCCAACTTGGAAGTGGGAAGTGATTAATATGGATTTGATTACAGGGTTACCCCGTTCTCGACGTAAATATGATTCTATATGGGTGATCGTGGATAGGCTCACAAAGTCAGCGCATTTCTTACCGATCAGAACGACCTATATGGCAGAAGATTATGCCAAGCTTTATCTTAAAGAGATAGCGAGACTCCATGGCGTTCCAGTATCTATTATCTCCGATAGAGGAACTCCGTTTACAGCCAAGTTTTGGGGGTCTTTCCAAGAAGGTTTAGGGACCCAAGTGTGCCTAAGCACGGCATTTCACCCACAGACCGATGGGCAAGCTGAACGTACTATTCAGACTCTTGAAGATATGTTACGGGCATGTATGATAGATTTTGGAGGAACTTGGGATGACCATTTGCCACTCATTGAGTTTGCTTACAATAACAGTTACCATTCTAGCATTCAAATGGCACCGTATGAAGCTCTATATGGGCGAAAGTGTAGATCCCCAATTGGGTGGTTTGAAATCGGAGAAGCCAAGTTGATAGGGCCAGATTTGGTCCAGCAAGCAATAGAGAAAGTCAAGCTTATACAAGATCGATTGTTAGCGGCTCAAAGTCGCCAGAAGTCCTATGCAAATAATCGTCGAAGGGACTTAGAGTTCCAAGTTAAGGATTGGGTATTCTTGAAAGTGTCGCCAATGAAAGGCGTTATGAGATTTGGCAAAAAGGGGAAGCTCAGTCCCCGGTATATCGGACCCTATGAGATTATACGCAAAATAGGCAAAGTGGCCTATGAGCTAGATCTACCTCCAGATTTGGAGTCAGTCCATCCAGTATTTCATGTCTCGATGCTTCGGAAGTGTGTTGGACATCCTACGAGGATCGTCCCAGTGAATGATATTCAAGTGACAAAAAAGTTAACTTATGATGAAATGCCCATTGCCATATTAGATAGGCAAGTATGGAGGCTTGGAAACAAAGAAGTGGCCTCCATTAAAGTGTTGTGGAGAAATAACAATCGAGAGGAAATGACATGGGAAGCGGAAGAGAATATGCGATCCAAATACCCACATTTATTTCAGCCCTTGGAAGAGGTCCAAGATGAGACGTCAAAATCAAAAGGTATGCATGTTTTCCCTTTCATACATTCAGGTCGTGTGTGGCCAAATTTCTAGTGCTGTTGTATTATTGCCCTGTGAAGCATTGTTATTGTGGGTTGTTGTGACAGGGTGGTAGTGCCACATTACAGACGAAACTCTGGCGAAATTTTTATAGAATTCTCAAGCCTTTAACATTCGAGGACGAATGTTCCTAAGGGGGGTAGAATGTTACACCTCGGAAAATTTCCCGTTGGTACGCAAGTAAATGAACTAATGATGTGTGCGAGGAGTGCGAGTGTATAATGTTTCATGGGAAATGTATGTAAAGGGATGTGGATGAATAGAATGAAAAGTCGAGAAATGAGAAAAATTGAAAGTTGGCAAAACTGCCCAGTGGTCGTATAGTGCAAAATACGGACCATAAAGTGCAATACGGTCCGTAAATTTGACGTCGTAAACTGGCATGTCCAACTTCAACTTTCTGCCAGCTGAGGAAATGGCTAAAATACGACTTGGTGGACGGACCGTAAAGTGATTTACGGCCCGTAAACCATGGTCGTAAATCACCATGCATGCAGGCCAAAGTTTCTGGTTCTGCTTAAGCTTAAAAACGACCATGAGGGACGGTCCGTAAACTGAAATACGGACCATAAACCTCCATGGACGACCACTGTTCACCCAGCACAGATTTTTTCAATTCATTAAATATGAGGATCAAGACTTGTCTTATTTCATTTACAACATTACACCACTTCTCTCTAGAACTTCTCTCTACATTTATTTTATGAGTTTTCAAGGATTATAAGTCATCCATAACATTAAGACAAGTAAATCAAGGATAAGGGAATCATCAAGGATCATCCAAGTCAAGAAATCCAAATGGAGAAAAACTAGGGTTTTGCTCAAAGAAGAGTATTATCAACAAAAGCTTGTTTCTACAACTTCTAAGGTAAGATTCATGATTTTTACAAGATGTTTGAGGTATTGGAGAATTAAAATACATCGATTGTAGAAAATGTGGTCAACTAGGTCATGAATGATGAATAGTGACATTTTGAGAAATAGTTTGAATTGAGTTATGAATGTTGTTGTGTTGTGATATGAATGTGTTATAGATGGTATTAAGATCATGAACTAAACACTTTAGACGAATGGACGAAGATGGGTGTTATAATCATGAATGTGGGTGAATTAGAGGCAAATTGAGGAATCTAGATAATGTGGTTAATGTGAATGACTAATGGCCATTGTTATGACATTAATGAAGGTATAAACGCTAGGATTGGAAGGGAACGTGCAAGTGTAGAATAGTTCGACGGAAAGGTATGTAAGGCTAACTCTTCTTTCATAAGGCATGGTTCTTGGCCAAATTCCTAAATTCCTCTATATGAGTATGTTGTCTCCACATGGTTGGCATTCCGAGCTCATAAGCTCACGACCCTTGATATGTACTATGATTATACTATGTTCCTCGCTTGACGAGTAAGTCCATAATGTAGATGTAACGATAGTGATGAGGATAGAAATGATGATGAGAGTAAAATGAGATTAAAGATGCTTACGAGCTATGATATATGTATATGTGCCTATGAAGGGCTATAGCTACGAAATTAAAGGTGTAGTTTGACGACAAGGTGATAAGATAATACCATTATTAAGATGAATTTGATATGATTTTGAGTAAATTAAAAGTCAGTGTTGGGTACACAACAAAGGTGAAAGAGCATAAGGCATAAAGGAGTACTGTGTATATATGACTTGGCCTCGGAAATAGTGAAATCCTTAAAGGACAAGCATTGTGGATTTAAGAAACAACAGAGGTATTGTAAATTTAGTAGAGGAAACAGATTATATCCGCTGGGATAAAGATACTGTTACAAGAGAACTTTGGACACTTATCATCGGAATATAAGTGTTACCTAATTGATAATTTGGAACGACTACAGGTACTAATTAATTATTGATTGGAGTAAGTGGGATGTGGTCTTGGATGAGTAACTACATTGATTGCATTACTCAAGTACGAATTATCAGATAAGATTTTATACTATATATGGAGAGGTTCTCATCGCTTAACGATTTTGTTAGGGTTTCGTACGTGGATAATCAAAGTTATACATTATAAAGAAAGACATGAGTATGGTACAGTGTGCTGAGTGAATTGGAAGAAGGATCGGGTGAATTTGAGATTGGAAATAGGGACATAGAGCTGAATATCAACAGATAATGGTATAAGTACAACCCCAAAGGGGGGAAGCGGGTGAAAGCAAAACAAGTATAGATGGAAACAACTGACACTACAATATATTTGATATGGATACTCAAACTTCAAGTGCGACCCCATGCGGGAGCAAGTTGGTAAGATCTGGAAGCTAGCGATGAATGGATAGTAGTCAAGATGGTATTTGAGACCATGCTGAGAATTATTTATAAAGATCTTGAATGATATGGCATTAAAAGGTAGGTGCTCATGAAAAGAAAGAGTACGATAAGAGAATGACAACGAGTAATTTAAGCGATATTACGAAGGATAGCAATGTTATACTAGATTAAAGGCTAAGATTTGGCAATAGAGTTGTGCGCTAATGATATTGCAACTTATAAGTAGCAAAAGGGAAGGGATAGAAAATATCCTACAGTAGGATATAAGAAAATCAAAGGGGTGAATAAAGGAAGGAAAGGAGTATGATAAGATAGGCTACGAGCGAGTTTTAATACGGATGAAATATGTAAAGAAGAATGAACCAGGATGAGGAAAAGCTAGGACTAAGATTGGATATATTTTATACAAGTTGTACAAGAATAGTTATACAACCCACGAATATTTGTATGCTGAGAATGAGACCAAGTGAGTACTTGATAATAAGAGTAAGGATTCAGTAATAACAATACGGTTGTGAGATTTTGGATATATTAAGGAAAGGTGTAAGATGGTTTGAACCAAAGTACCGAGATAGGATTAGTACTGAGGGAAAAAACCATAGTTGAGCCCCGATATCAATTGAGGGATATGAGAGGAGAATGCAAGGTAAAGTATAAAGACTAGTGAAACGGCTCTAAGGTATTTCTTGGGCTAATTTGGGCACCTTTGCATATTCTTGTAAAGATTGCAACATAGTGTGTGACGGAAAAACTAAGAGCAAATCTGAGTAAAGAGGAAATAGAATGAGCTGGTTACTAGAAGACGGTGAAATTGTATGTCAAATAAAAAATTCTTTCAGAATTATACCAGTTAATAATAGATAAATCATAGAGCAGCTACGTAAAGTTATATATGAGGATACTCCAGTGCTACTTGATAGCCAACTCTAAGGATCAAGATTAAGAGCTAAAAGGTAAAGTGACATTGAAAGTCGAGAAGTGATACATGATGCTGAAGATTCTAGAGTATGGACTGTAACAACAGAGCAATGTAAGGTTATTGAAGCAAAATAATGTTACACCAAGGGAAATTTTGTTTTATTCTAGAGTCTGCGAAAGGTCTACAGGTTACCAGAGGCATGAAATACTCCAGGGATTGCAAAGTCTAATAAATAGACGAGGGACATCTACGCGTGAGAGGTAAGACGAAGTGAACGATACATCTTAAAGGAGTAACTATAGAAGAAGAAAGAGTTGAGTTAAGACTACGTGCACCAGGAGAGAGTAAGATTTCAGCGGAAGAGCTCGCAATACAATCGTCAACCAACAGCGAAATGAAAAGGAGAGTAAAGACAACGCCGTGGAATTATCACCTCGAGAGGCAAGAGCAAGAACAAATATTATGGGAATGGTTACTTGGAGATCTGGAATACGTTATAATAAACTGAAGGGATCGACCAATGAAGGAGGCATGTGAAGGGCATAATTCAATAAAAGAACATTTAAGGAAGTATTGTGAGTGCCGGACTAGTTTAACATTCGAGGACGAATGTTCTAAAGGGGGGAAGGATGTTACATCCCGTATTTTCATGTGTTGGAAAGCGTGCGACTTAAATGATATTAGTAACGGACACGAGGTTATCCCCCAAGCTTATAGGTGGTTAAACTGATGGTACACATGTATCATAAGGATTTGAAGTTAAACCATTCGAAGGAAATAAATTTTGGCGAGTTTCAACATTTATTTGAGTGAAATACGGTCCAAGCTATGATATTCCATATTTTTGGACTACGAAATTGAACCGTCCATCATGAGAAACTTACCCGAGTTCAGAAAATTTGGTTATATTCACGCATGAAAATCAAGGACTCGGTGTATACGAGGAATGAAATCCCGAAATGATTTAAAACGAAAAAGTGTGACGACGATGATTGAAAATAAAATTTTACGTGTGGCAAATGAGGCTATGGACTAGTGCTATATTACATGAGTATGATAATGAGTATATGGAGTGTGTTAAAAAAGATTACTATTTAAGTGAATTGAGATCATGAAATTAATTATGTAAATAATTGGAGCAATGTTGAATTTTAGTGGGAGAGTAATAAGTTAATTAGTTAATTATTGATAGATATTGAAGTGGACATTGTTCCACGTGGAAAGGCAGCAAGTGTAGTATTGTCCACGCAAAGAGGTGGCATTTATATCTTAAAGTGATGACTATTAAAAAGAGAATCCATACACTTACACGTGGTGGAGAAAAAAATGAGTCATTAAAGTCCAAATTTCATTATTCCTAGCTTTCTACATATGGAATGAGAGGCTGCAATTTATTAATATCATTAAGCAACAAGCAACATGAATTTCAGTCTCTTAATATCAACTTGAGTTCAACTTTTGAGGGATTAAAGTATAATTTCCGGCAAGAACAACATATGGGTTTTGCTCACCGCTTCAATATCGTTGTTTCATTTTATCGTGTTGTTGACACCAGGCTTTCTTTGTAATGAAGTAAGGTGGAAGAAGATTAAATCTTGGCATACAAGGTAAGAAATCCTCTCTCCTAGATGTAATTGATTTATCCAAATCGTATTTACATTGCTAGATGAAAGAATTACAAAAATTATATCGGAAATTGGATAAATTGATGTTGTAATTCAGTGGGCTATTTTGTGGATTAGGTAGATGTTCTTATGGATGGAAATTATGGTAAATAGCATGAATAATACGTTCTTGGTGTTGCTATATATGTCTACGTGTTTATGAGGAGAATCGATGGAAAATTTATCGATATAAGATACAGACTAAAACTCGAGGAAAGAGATTTTGTGTTCTTGAATTAGTTGGAAAGGAATTAAGAGAGATTACTGGGTTGTTGTTGGTATTTTTGTGATAATCGGAGATTAACTGTAAATTCGGGTTAGGCGAGTTATATAGAGGAAGTGCTGCCCGATTTCCATTAAGTTCTTAACTAATAAAAATCCTAATCAAGAAAGTATGAATTGAAGAATGGTTCCTATAGGTAATTGGTTGCAGATTGATAAGATAGAAAGTATAGTTTATTAACGATAGCGTTACTTTCATATTAAATTGGCTAAAGGAGCGACGAAGCGAACGTGATTACGATTAACCTTCAACAGGTATGTGAAGTTAACCCTTCTTTCTTTTAGCATGATCTTTATGAAACAAACAGACGACATATATGTATGATTTCAAAGAAGCTCCTATTCGTAGACCCACTAGGATGGCTAACGTTCTTGATTTCCAAAAGCTATTTCATTATGTCTTGATACGTGTATATGATTCCAGAAGTTCCATTTGGATATAATCCATAGTGATACTCGAAAGGTACTTGATGTGACTATTGTCTTGATTTTCAAATGATAGTTCATTTTGATTATAATATTGAGTCTCAAATATGATTTAAATTGCATATGGTTGCTCACTACTCTACACGTGCATGCCTCAACATATCTTTCACTGAGTCCCGGGCCAGGACACGTTTTCGCGCACAGTTTCACTGCATTGTTCACCGAGTCCCTGACTAGAGGGCTGGGACACGTTATATATATATGTGTGATATGATGATGTGATGATATGATGATATGGTGATGTGATTATGGCGCCAAGGATGACTTTATTCACCGAGTCCCTCACTAGAGGACCGAGACACATTATATATATATGATGATGATATGATTATGTCACCGAGTCCCATAATGGGCCGGGTATGATATATGATATTGACATGCATGATTTATGTTTCAAAAGGCAAGTGTTTTAGTATTCTGGATGTTATCCTTGTCTCTTGTACTCCCTATTTCAGTTATGATCCTATTTACTTATTTCATGCTTTACATACTCAGTACATATCTCGTACTGACCCCCTTTCTTCGGGGGGGGGGGGGGGGGGGGGGGGGGGGGCTGCGTTTCATGCCCGCAGGTACAGATAGTCGCTTTGGTGATCCTCCAGCTTAGGACTCTTACTCATCTGTCTTGGAAAGCTCCGTTGTTCCGGAGCCTAGACTTTTGGTACAGATCTTATGATGTATACGTATATGTTTATCCAGGGGTACGGCGGGGCCCTGTCCCACCGTATTTCGCTATCGATACTCTTAGGGGTCTGTAGACATATGTGTGGGTTGTGTATAAGTTTTGTTCAGCTGTATCTATACGATGTGCTATGATATGATGTTCGTCTGTAATGGCAGCCTTGTCGGCTTACATATGATATTGATATGTAGTGGCAGCCTTGTCGGATTGCGTATCATTTTATGATTTGATTAGTTGTGACTCCACAGGAGACAGTTTATCTGGATATATAAATATGACGACGTTATGGACCTTGGAGTTCTTTTGTAAGTTTCCATATTGTTCTTGGAATCAGTTTGGCTATGTCTAATAGGTACGTATATGGGTATCCAGGTCGGGCACTAGTCATGGCCCACGGGGATGGGTCATGACAATACAATTATTTGCAAAGGAAGGAATACATATCTATAGTAATAATAATTAATCTTGTGCAATCTTGATTTACAGTTCTATTGTTGTGACAGCATACTTTGCAAAACTTTTATGAGATTATGAAAGTTTTATCAACCGTCAGTAGCCCAATTTTTGACTGTCATCACAGGAGTATTCAATTTTGAGGTCATTTGACAATTACCAGCTTCCTTGACACTGCACCTGTTCTGACTACCTGTTCCCCTCATATCCTTTTTTTTCTTCATTTTTTTGAACAGGTTCCTCAACCTGTTTCTTCTGCAATGCTTATGAGGCCATTCCTTGATCTTCATCTCCCATAGTTACTGAACCTTATTTTCCCCATGTCAGTGTGCTTATCACTAGGTTGACAGATGTGCTGATGAACGCATTTCGTCGGCATGATTCCTTGTAGATTCCCCCTATCTAAGTGTCAATATGTCTGATTACTGCTTGTCATCTGCTTAATTTGAAATTCCCCCTTTTTTCAAATTGTTGCAAGTTAAAGGAGCTTTTATGTGAATCGTCTATGTACGTTGAGCAAGCTTTGATATAGTGTTGTTTGTGCTTGCTTCCTTTCACTGTACCTGCCAGGTAATCAGAGATTAGTCCTACGAACCCATACTAGGTTTGCTCCTTTTCCTTTTACAAAAGGTTGAATCAAGTCTTTCTTCGCTCATTCTAGCATAGCCCAAGTGAATCTGTTTCCTACTCCTATTGCAAACTTCTTTGATATTTTCTTAATATTTACTGAAGTCTCACGAACATACCTGTTCCTTTTACCTATTACAGTCAGTTTTGCAGATATCATCCTTCTATCAAAAGGCCTCTTCCCAATCTTTTTTTGCAGTAGGATGAAACACATCTCTTCTTGTCCATCTTGAGAATACATAAGGAGCCCAGTTCCTTTTTATTGTATCACTAGTCTCGAGATGCTTAGTATTCCTATATCTAGACATGAGCTTTTTCTTTTGGCTTAGATGGTGGTTCATTTTTTTCTTCTCCTATAAGGAGGCAGGTAGGAAACCTGTTCTCATCTCTTGTTTCATTTGTTTTAGGAGATCTGATATTTCTTTTGGTAGTCTCAGGTCCTATCGTTGGGATATCAAGAAGAGTCCTATTTCTCATTATCCATACTGCAGGAACATTTGGGGACCTGTTTTCTATCCTTGTCAATTTGTGTTCCCCATATTGTCTCTTTTGTCAGATGCCTTAAGGTTCCTCTCTGTATTCCTTATACTCACTGGGCACTTACTTTTAGAGTGTTCAGTTTTGCCACAAAGTGTGCATAATTCTCCATTTGTAAATTCCCTTCTTGCCTGTTCCTTGTTGTGCCCTAGTCCAGTGATTACATTACGTATTTGACTCGTAAGATTTGAGAGCGTCTGTGATGATTGTGTCCAACGACTGACTCTCTTTAGACCTTTTGTCATTCTTTCTAAGTCAAAGCACAATTTTCTAGATTTTCTCTCTCAAAATACACCTTATTTTCATCCTTCTACACCCAGCTTCCACCTCCAGTTACTCCTTTATTGTTACAAATTTTCCAGTTGTTATCTCTTTTAGCTTCTGGATTTCTATCCTAAGAGACGTGACCAAGGTATCATGTTGACTAACCTGTTCTTTTAGTAAGTTGATCTCCTTTTCAGCTTTTATTTTACTAGTCTCTAACTCAATGGATTTGTGCTTCAAGCTAGTATAGGCATTTAGTAGCTAAACCCTTTTTGTGCTCATAGCTTGATATTCTTCAATTAGAGTACTAATTAAGGAAGTGAGCCTTTTCTTTTAGAATACGTCAAGTTTATCTTTCAGGTCAAGAACATTTATCTCTATGTCTTCATCCTTATTTCATTCTGTGTCTCCAATAGCCACAAAAGCCATATGATTACCTTCATCCTTAGTGTCTTCATTAAAGTTTGAACTCGATACAATCTTCATGGCCTTTTTCAATCCAGGATCCCAAGGTGGGAAATTTTTTATCCTTTTATTTGGCTCGTCATTCATAACAACTACTCTGGTCTGTTTGTTCTTCGTTGATCCATCTTCTTCAAGCTAGTGTGCTTGTGTCAGCAAATCCCAAATTTCCTTAGCGCTTGAGTATCTAGAAACCTTATTATATTCTTTTTTCCCTAATCCACAATATAGAATGTGTACTGCCTTTGCATTTAGTTTAATCATTCTAAAGTCTTCGACTGGGAATTCTTCTTCAATTTTTGTCATCCTTGATCCATCAGTTCTAGTCACTATGGGGATAATAATCCTGTTATGGTGATTTTCTTGAGATCATAGTGTACTGCCATCAAATACTTCTCCATTTGGTTCTTTCATTGTGCATAGTGCTCTCCATTCACTGCGTCCTGCAGGTGGTGCAATATTAATTTTTTATCTTCTCCCGAGGTATTATCCTCTTTGGGGGAGAACCTTCTCTGATACCACTTGTTAGCTTGTACAACCTACTTCCTAGCCTATTCGTACCTTATTTTCACTTATAGGATGGAAGACGTTACTCCACCCGTTCTATGTGATCATCTTGCGGAATTTAATCAACAGGTATGTAAAGAACACATGATATTTACGTGGAAACCACCCAGCTTAAAAGGTTATAAAAACCACGACGTACATACCTGTAGGATTTCCCCAACAACTTCACTGCAATAATGAGCCAACTGTGAGTTACAAATTACAACCTCTGTAATCTAACCATTAAACCCGACCTTGCTACCCAACCTCTGACTTACAAGCTATCTCCAAGTAGTAAACTTCCTCCTTGGTGTTAAAATATGTTGTATCTATTGTTTATGCTTCTAACTAAGCTGATCAAGATACAACTCGATAAACTAAACCTAATACACAAATTTAGACTTCAGAACTGTGAAACATTATCAATAAAATAGCTACATTGATCCTTCTTTGTTCAATTGGGACGCAACCCCAGATTCTTGAATATGCTGGATATTTTCTTTGACAACACAATATTTTGAACTCTCTTTGTAGTTGCGCAAACTTCTTATTGGAAAGACCTGGGTATTTATGATAATGAATCTCTACAGGTCGGTGAACACAAAACCCCTTTTTAGTTTGTCAATGACACACACGTAGGGTTTTTGTAGTATTTGGATTCTTGTAAAAGGCTGACTAATCCCTAAAAATAAGGCAAGGAATCTTTAATAGTTTGCTGCCAATTTTTTACCATAATTCTTCTACAAATCCTTATTGCTGGAGGATTTGTTTGGAACATGTTCATGAGCCAGTTTCATCCACCTGGTTCATCCATCTCTGATATCTGCATTTGTATGAGCTGGAGCATTTTCATGTACCTGTTCCACCACTATCTTGCATTCTTCATCTGCTATTGAACTGCTTTTGAGATCTTTGCTGGAACATGTTGACAGACCTGTTTCATATAACTGTAAGCTCTGTGTCTGCAACTGGTCTTCTCCATTCCTTCACCACTGATCACTTCTGGATCGTTCATCCACTGCACCTGAGGACCTGTGACCATCCCTCTTCTACATATGATCATGGCTTTGACTCTTATTGTGTTCTTGCTATGTGTCGAATCATGTTTGCAGACCTGGTTCATCTGTTAACCTGGTTCACATGCTTTGACTGCAAACTCTTTAGCTGAACAATTTCTTTCTGAACATTGTCTTGTGAGTCTGAGTCACTTTGCCTCCTCTCCTCATCTTTATTATCTCTGTTCCTCTAATCTCTTCATTGCTTAATTGTCTTTGCATTTACACACACATATCTTGCCTTCTACGTTTGTGTTCATGTGTCTGCATTTGCCTCTGTTGCTTTGTTGCAATGGAACATGACTACGGACCTAGTTTCTGTGCCTTGTGCATTCGCTTTGTCAATCATCAAAACTTCACACATGGATTTATGCCAACAAAAAACATCCAATCAGAGTCTTAAAAAGTAACCTATAACCTACCTCGAAGCCAAACAAGAACCACAATCCCTCAAGTTTGAGCCTTTCCTTTCCAAAGTGTTTCCGAACGATAAAACTCTATCAAATATAGAATCTACATTAAAATACGAATCTGTAAATACCCATGTTTTTATATAATAGTTTCAAACCCCAAAAGGCAATTTCGAGCCCCAAAGGTCAAAACTATAATTTCATTGCAACATCGGGTCTAGTCTAGTAGAAATAGTATTCTATGATATTAAACGAGTCCAATGATACCCATATTGCTATACTTTGATTCAGAACCCAAAATTAAACTCAAAAAGGTAACCCCGAGCCCCCAAGGGAAAAAATGGATTTTATTTCAAAATTGGCTTACCCATATCTTAATTAGTATAAATCCCGAAAACCCATTCAAAAAGCCACCATTTTAATCCTCAAATCTATGATTTACCACTTTTTATTTTTTGTGTTCAAAACCCCAATTTTCCCCAACTAAAATCAAGACTAAAACACATATAAGCCTCGGACTTCATGGGGAAATATAAAAATATATGTCAGGAACTTACCTCCTCTTTGAGACGAACCCATAGACACCGAATCGCCAAAATCCGAGCATATTTTTCCCATCCAAATCTCTAAACTACTATGATTTGGGTTTATGTCAAAACTCCAAAAATTAAGCTACAAAACCCAATATTTATCGGAAAAAATAACATCAAATTAAAATATAATAATCATAAGATGGTAGAGAATAATTACATTGAAGCCCATTAAGAAATTCCACTCTAAAATCCAAGTCCAAAGAGCTCAATTTGGCAAAAACATGGTGAAATAATTGGGAAATTCAAAATGGGTATATAAAGGGGTGAGTCCACACATCTTACGATGTGGCGCGAAGTACCAGATCACTTCTAATCACCAACAACATACCACCTCACTATTTTAGTCACGACCCAAACCGTAGGGCCGCGACCGACACCTAAGACCCTACTCGGCTGATTGCCATACAACCATTCCATCCATGAGTCACAACTTTTTGTGAACCTTTAATCTGTGAAGTGACGCTTCCGTCAGGTACAAAAAAACTTTTCAATAAAACTCTTTTGTCAAATCAGTGACTTCTCCCTTATCGTTAATTCAAGAAACCCTTTAGTCACAAATAAAATCTTCGCCTTACACAACTGTCGACTCCTCGACGCCCTATCCACAGGACACTGTTTGCAAAGTCTCTAACATATACAAAATACCATAACATAAGTACTTTGACTCGGCAACACTCCGAACTGAGATTGATCTCACCAATCCAGTTGATATCCTGGGAACATCCTATAGCCAATGTCTTCTACTCATCTGTATACACCTGCGTGGCATGAAACGCAGCGCCCCCAGGAAAAGGGACGTCAGTACGAATAATGTACCGAGTATGTAAGGCAGAACTCAAACAATATACCTCGACTCGGATGATAAAAGAGTAACAGACTCAACCTGTACCTGTAACCAACACTGATAAACATGTATGTGCATATGAACTTTTGATACAGCATGAGTATGTGTATATATATATATATATATATATATATATATATATATATATAAATATATATATATAATGCAAGCCTTCACCCTGCTCGCAGCCCTTTCGGGCATAATAGCATAATGGCCCCTTCGGGCATCATAATCATCGTACTCCAGCTGATCAGGTGGTTTGCATATATAACGCCTTAGCCCTTCTCCCTTCCCTATGAAATGATGTCGTGCATGTACGTAAATATGCAAATGCATGAAAATCTTTGAAAACCATCAAAAAACTCCCTTCGGAGAAATTTTAACGCAAAACGGGAACTTCTTCCCCTTTTCATGTGTCTTCTTCAAGACTCCAAAAATTAAATGTAAAATGTATCGGAAAGAGAAAACCCTTTGAATGTCCCCTTCGATAATTAGACAACACTATGAAATTACACAACTTATGGATGCCCCTTCGGGACTTAAGAGGTCAAAGATACGAATACTCCTATACTATCTAGGAATAGAGTCTTTGGAGTTCGTTTATTTGTTGGGTTCGTTTAGATGATAAGGATCTTCATCACTACCATAATCATCACCACTATCATGTATCACTTTGAATGATCCATAACATAAAACTGAGGCCATATGTTATATAGCACGCTCAGACATAAGCTGAGGCAATAGCACACTCAGACATAAGCTGAGGCCATAGCACACTCAGACATAAGCTGAGGGCATAGCACACTCAGATATAAGCCAAGGCCATATATTATATAGCACACTCAGTCGCGTCATGAAATCATCTAGAAATTTAGGCTTGAAAATCTCTAGGATTAGAGTCATCGTAAGATTCTTTAGAAACTATAGACCTCTGGCATTTCTAGGAGTAAAAATATTATGGATGTCATGTATGGAATCAAAACATAGGAATCATGCCTTTCAAAGAAAGGGATGAGCCTTAACATACCTGATTGACCTCTTACGAATTAACGCTTATTCTCCCGAACTTGAAAATCTACATTCAAGAGGAATTATACTATCGTTAGATTTATCGTCATATACCAATCTCAAGTCCTTAAACCAAACTCCTTTAGAATCTGCCAAAATTCGGGCAGCATCTCCCCTGTTTATATGCCAAGCCCGGAATCTCAATTCAGTAATCAACAACAACAACGACAATACCAACATCAATAACATCATTTCCATCACCAACATGTACCATAAAACAGCCCACACGCTGTCTTCCAACTTCCATAACTAACCAACTTACTACACTATTATTTAACGACTTTATCTCCGTAAATAAACCTTAAATAATACCAAAAGAGAAAGATTCATACCTCTTTTCTTGTTGAGACAGCAATACCCTCATTATCCATGCTAAAATCCACCGCAAAACAATACTAGAATCACAACCATGCGTTACCCGGACCTAAACTACTACTCCGCTATTTGGAAATTGCTCACTTTTTGTTTTCCTCACTCTCTCTCATCAATTTTTGGAATTTTCTAGCAAACTCTGATGGAAAAAGGGGTTTATTACCCTTTTTATAAGGGTTAAATTCGGCTAAACTTGTAACGTCTATAATTCTCTACTCCGAAGTCCAATCGACGAGCGGTTTGTGGCATTGGAAACTACACTCGACTAAATTCATTTTAGGCTTTTGTTTCACCTTAAAACACTTCATATGCTAAGAGATATTCGTCCCCCAAGTTGGACCAGAATTGCTCCTCATATTTTCTCCAAAGTTCGACAAACTTAATTTCCTTGATTCACTTGCCTGCCAATCCTTTTGGTACTTATCATACATGATATTAAACCCTTACAACAATAAAATAGGCACATATCACTTCAGTGTTCACAATTAAGCAGTTAACACCTACGAAACTCAATGTCCGAACAGCGAGGTATAACATTCTCCCCCCCTTAGAAGCATTCGTCCTCGAATGTTGTAGTTTCAAATCCACGACGTTTTTACTGATGTCTTGAAGTGACTGTCCTTCTCTTATACTCCGATCGCCTTATTTTTAACATAGGTTGGTCAACCTTTTCTCCCGCAATCATTTAGAATCTCTAATCATGAGGTTCGCACGCATCTAATTTCCCTCAAACTGTTCTAGTTCTTAATCCTCCCTTTATATCTAAACCTGTAGGTCTTCTTAGCACACTTCCCATGGGGTCACCGATCCTATTACTACTCTGGCCCAAGCACGCTTAACCTCGAAGTTCTGATGGGGTCAGGTGCATTAGTGCTGGTATGATCACGACCATCCTACTGCGTGGCCTTTATCACGTGACCTAAAACAAGTTGATATTCTAAAGGATCCCAAGAAAATTTCCGGTCATGCATCTCCCTCCGAATTGGAAAAGTTCCTCATGTTACTGACCACGCAATGTTGTTTTAGTCTTCGGAACTCCCTATTACTTCTCGATTTTCCCATTGTCGAGTGTTATAATCTCTCTAATACCTTAGTTCGTCATTGTGCTCGTACTCAAGCTTACTTGCTTCCCCCCTTAAAGGCTTTACCTTATGGTGTTGTATTCCATTGCCATTCTCAATCGAAATTTCCTCCCATAATAATCCCTTCGTCACCGCTTTTGTTCTTTCACTTACGAATCCTTCAAGTGCCCTACTTGTCATTACTCAAAAATACTACTTTAAATCTCAAATATTGCCTATAAGAATCCCTAGGGATACTCGAAACGATGATGTACCCAACTATCTGTCCAGTCGGAATAGTACTTTTTACTCCGATAATTATCTCCCAATGACCACTTGTAGTGTCATCTTCATCTTATCATTCCATTAATCAATCTGTAACCATCATAGACGTATAATCATCGTGATCTCCTAAATCTTTGGCCCTTGTCCTCCTTTGCCAGAGTGCCCATTATTTACAACCTTCTTAGTTCTGGTTATAAGGACGTATAGGCCGGTTCCGAATTCCTCACATTCTCTAATTGTCACGTACAACCTTACCCTATATCCTGTTGACTTGATCCTATCGTCTTCTTTCCTGCTTTCATCCTAACCTTTTCCTCAATTATGTATTATCTAATCCTCAATGGGTATACGTTTTTCCTTGTCCACGTTTCTCCCTCCTCCTTGATATCATAACCTTTCTTTTTCCTAATGCTCCTTCTTATGTTGTTAGTTGAGTTACCGCTATCTAACATTAATCCCTGAGAAAACCCAATCCTGATTCCCCCTGTAGCGTTTGCTACCTCAATTTTGACATACAACACAATCAATACTTTTGACATGTCGTAACATTGATCATAAGGTACACGTAATACTCGATGTAGCCACTTGTGACTTATCATCCCGTTGTGATTTGATTTTGTCCTGAACTTGTAGCTTTAGTACAGCTCCCCTCTTTTGACCAAGTAGCAAAACTCATACCTCACAATCATTTCGAAATTCTAGTTGCACAGCTCATATGCTCTAAATTTTCCCTCAGGCTATTCTGGTGTCTCATATTCTTTTTTCGTATGTCTAAATCTGTTGGTCTTCTTAGCATACCTTTCTACACCCTAACTGTGAATCCCGATAATATAGCTTTCCTTAGAACCCTTTTACTCATACTCATACTCGTACCCTGTCTCCATGTCTAAAAGAATCAACCTCCTATCCTTTACCTTCCTACAGCAACTAAATTGATCCTTGCGATATTTTACCTTCATTTACACACCTACTCTCTTCTTTCCTTCGACATCGCACTTAATTTCACTATCATGAAATAACCTTCACCATACCCGTGTAAAAAACATTTGAGGTAAAGTCTTCTTATATGGGTTAGCTAGAAATATACCACATGTTCCTAAGGTTGATACAATCTCTATTTCCTTCATCGGCCAAGCAACATCACATTTAGGAGTTGTGTAGGCAATCAAGAAAACAATCATAAATGCAAACCAGCTTACCTCTTGCGTCACGACTCGGAATCTGCCTCAACCTTTATCGATCGTCCTTTTGTACTTTCCTAGTCATTTCCTCTTTCATTCATTAGCTATACATTTCAATCATTCTTGCAACACCCTTACCATATCCGACTCATAATCCTTTTTACCAATACTTACCTCTGTGCTGATTCCCTCAACTTCTATTGTCCCTATAGTCCAAATATCATCATTCACTTCCTTTGTCGATACCATTCCTCTGCTAAAATCAATAATTAGTGCAAGGAATTTCATTTCCTATGACTTGTCTCTCATCGCACGATCTTAGATGTGAAATAAGGGTAACCATCCTAAATGCCCTGTAGCCTCCTGTTTATAAATGTGGCGCGCAACACACCATAAACAAGACTCTATGGGACACGACTTTGCAGACAACCCCTAGGACGAACTGCTCCGATACCACTTCTACCACGACCCAAACCGGAGGGCCGCGACCGACACCCAAGACCCTACTCGGCTGAGTGCCATACTACCACTCCATCCTTGAGTCACAACTTTTTGTGAACCTTTAATCTGTGAAGTGACGCTTACTTCAGGTACAAAAAAAACTTTTCAATAAAACTCTTTTGTCAAATCAGGGACTTCTCCCTTATCGTTAATTCAAGAAAACCTTTAGTCACAAATAAAATCTTTACAAAGGTGTTATATCTCGTATTTTTGTAAGTTGGATTATTCGTAAGGTGAGGTGGGCTCCACATGTCGAGATTTTTTTTAATGGACATATGACAAGTTATATGGATAATATATGTGAATTTAAACACAACTCAAGAAGGACCCTCGAGCGAAATCAAAGTGGAAGCCCTCCAAAAAAAAATGTTTTTAAGTTACGTTTTTGGGTGATCTGATTTCGGAAGGCCATAACCCCATCAGTATTTGGGAATTTGGGAAACCCCCAATATTAAAGTTGTAGATAATTGAAATAGATTTCCAACCATAGGTCGTGGGTCTGCATGTGACATCGGGATAAGGAGATATGGACGTTTTAAGGCAGAAAGGTCGAGCAGGGCAGTGGGTTCGGCCCAACCCGATTCCAAGTCGGGTCAGGCCCATTGTTATATCCCGTGTTTTCTCACATTTGGAAAATTAGAAATAATCTTGACTTGTATGAAATAAAGTCATAATTGATTACATTTAGCTCATGAGTTGTTTGTGAAAGAATATTAATGTGGAAGTGTCGAGGGAGACTAAGGGCAACTTTGGAATTTTGAAAATTAGTTTCGGGAATTACAAAAATTTGATTCACAAGTCTTTGGGCTTGTAAAATGAGAAACAAATTAGGCCCATTATTTTGAAGGGTGGCCGTCCAACTATGGCCCAAACCCATGGCCCTAATTAACTTTCCATGTGTTAAAATTATATGAGTCATACCCTTAAGAAAGTTCAAGAAATTAGAAAGAACAAAGCAAGGCAAAGCAAGAGCAAAAAACAAAGGGTTTTCGGGTTTGGCCATAGAAATTAGCCACCAAAAATCTTGCTCCAAATTTTTTTCTCTTGTTGCATTCCTACTAATTCAAGGTCCCTTCTCAACTTGGTGTAGTTGTCTTGGAGGAAGGAGCCCTTGGTTCATCAATTTGATCATTTGTCCAAGGGAAGAAGACTAGAGGAAAAGGTGAGGATTCATTCCTTTTTATTGTGTTATGAAGTCTTGTTTGTGTTGTAGTATGTAGAGATGAGTTGATTGTATAGAAAAATGGAAGTTTGCAAAGTGGGTATGGAATATAGAATGTGGCCGTGTGTGTGTGTCAATGTGTAAGTGAAATGAGTTGAAATTTATGTTGTATTCTAGTTGTGTGTATGGTGGAATTCATATGGAGAATGAAAGTTGAATGAATTTGGTTGAATTGGTAAAAAGAGCATTTGGCCGTGTGGTATATTGGGGTTGCAATGGGAATGAATTAATTTTGTTTAATGTGTTAGTTGTATTGTTGTGATGCTTGCAATGTAAATGAAGATAAAATGATGTAAGTTTGCAGTGAAATGGAATAGAGAAGTTTATGTCGTTTTAGTATAATTTTACGACGTTATGAAAATGAAGTTATTAGGTTGCAAATTATGATGGGTATTGATGAATTTGGAAGATGGAATCATGTTATGAATATGTAAGTCAAAGATTAGAAGTTTCGAATGCGTTATGACTTTGACGGAAAGTTTGTATATTATGTATATCGTGTGTATAGTTTAAGGAAACGATATGAAATGCTTCTAAACTATGTTGTGGTGATCTAGATTGATAATGAATGTGAAATCATTAAGATTAGTTGGAAAGTTAAGGTTAAAGTGAAGGTTATGTCATTGTATTGAAAAGATGGCTAAATAAGTTATATTGCGTTTATAGTGATTGTTGTTGTTGTTGATGGTTGTTGTTGTGTTGTGGTTGATGGTTTTGAACCGAGTTGAATTATCGGGGGTGCTATATGTGTCACGACCCAACCCCGTGGGCCGCGACTGGTGCCCTACAGGGACACCCCAAACAAACTCACACCCATATCATCGTAATCAGACTCGTCCAAACACAACATACGATATTCAGACTCAACATCGTAATCAGACATCTACCGAATACTAATCCTAAGCAGTCGCCCGTACAGATCAAACAAATCGCAAATCAGAAAAGAGGCGGAATGTACTTCGCCAAATTTTCACACACACACATCCGAAGGGTGGCGGAATGTACATCGCCCCCAAAAGCATACACATACATACAAAATCAGAGGCCGACTTGGCCATAGTAGTGTACGGGCCGCTTAAGAACACAAAACAGACTCACATACGAACACACCGGACCCACGACCCACAAATCTGACTACAGGCCTCTAGACAAACAGAACATAAGACATATGAACATAGGACGGGACAGGGCCCCGCCGTACCCACTCATCCAAGTATACAGAATACAGACACAACAAAAGATATGTACCAAAAGTAGGCTCCGGATCAAGGGGAGCTCTCCAACACAGCCGAAAGAGTAGCCTAAACTGGAGGACCATCCAAACGAGCTTCGGTACCTGCGGGCATGAAACACAGCCCCCGAAGAAACGGGGGTCAGTACGGGAGACGTACTGAGTATGTAAAGCAGAAGGTACAGAAATTACAAACACAGCTGGAGTCAGAAAGAACAAACACACCAACATCGTAAACAAAGCAAACCTGTGCGGGAGGCGAACGTACAAATGCAAATCAAATCATGCATAGGGTATAGGAACGTGGTCACCCCCCGACGCTGGTGCCACAACACATCATAACTCCAGAAGTTTTCAAATCTCCGTACAGTCTCCAGACACATCATATCACACACACATCATATCATCAGAACATATCAAATGCCATATCACATCATAACTCCATAAACGGTAACCGGCCCTATGGCGAGGCCTCGGAAACCGTAACACATCATAACTCCCGAATATATTATAGCGCGCACGATCACAAAGTCGGCCCGGGTACCGACGAACGAAGTCACAACAGACAGCACGAACAGAGTAGTGCAGAAACCATATGCATATCAAAATAATTTGTCGGACTCAACATATCGTTTACATATAGGTAGATACTGACGCCAGAAGGCTCGGAGTAGGAATCGAATTGATAAAAGTAGGCATATAAAGGTTACGAAGTTCCAAACTGTCAAATTCGTAAGAAGAACTGTTTATAAGTCATTTTCCGAAAATCTCACATCATTCAAAGTACAGAACGTGCATTAATGGCATAGGAAGTTTCAAACACATCTTTGGGTCATAAACAGACGGTTGCGGATCATAACGGACACAAACGAATCAAACAAACCGAATAAGGGGAGCCTCGGGGCTCGCGGGCCCACCTCGGGTCAAATTGAGGCGGCGGACACAAATCGCAGGTTTTTGGCTTCATATAGTCATTTACAAAAGTTTCGAAGAGTTTCGGACTCAACAGCACAAGTTATGGAGGTACGAGCGTTCTTTTACCCAAATGGGACCAAAAGGTTTCAATCGCGCTGAATGAATAGTGCTTGAACTTGAACCTCGATTTCCGAGAGCAAAGTTATTCCCGAGATTCTGAAATTTACCTAGTAGGTCTAGGACATGCCAAAAGAATAAGAGGTAGGCTTTACATACCTGGTTGGCGCCTTACGCTCCTCAAATCGCAGTTCCCGTTTCGTCCAGAAACTGCAAATGGTCACTTTTACCAGTTACTATTCATGAGAATTAACATATTCATCTTTGGGCTAAACTTGGCTACCGAAATTTCGGCAGCACTTCCCCTATAAATCAAACACCCCCGAGACTTAGCTCGGCTCAAAATACAACAACAACAACAACCCACACATCATTACACAATACGAATCACAATCAAACACACTAACTTCACAATTGCACCTTATTTCATAAGTTGGTAATCCTATTTCCAAACTTCACAATTTCAACTTATATCCACATTATTGTATTCATTCATTCAAGATTATTCCATTACATAACAAACAAGTTCCAAACCGCATACAAGCATCCCCAAAGTTCACTACTTTCCAATTTTCATTCAAACACCAAAAGTTACGACGAACGTTCTAATTTGCGTCGTTTCATTCCAAACTCATTTTCATCAACCATGAATCATATTCAAAGTCTTTAGTATCATAAATATACTATGATATACACAAATATACCAAGGGTATACACTTTCCGATAACGTCAAAAATTATTTTCTAATACCAACTCAATTCCTTAATCAATCCTTTACAACATAATGACCACAACAACACATTATTCAAACTAAACAAGCTCAAATTCTTAGGCCTTTCACCTCCCTCACTTTCGGCCAAACACACCCTTTATACACACACACACCATGCACAAACACAACCCCATTCCAAAATCTTCACACTAATTCAATCAACAACACATATACATCCATTTCATATCATTAAAACATAAAAATCTTACCTTTTTCTTGAGTTTCCGCCTCGCCGCAAACGTCGCTCTTTCTCCGAACTAATTGTATCACGTCGGAGAGCGTCTTGAGCACTTCACCACTATGTAAAACTCAAGATTTTTGAAACAACAACCAAGGTTGGAAATATTTCCTTCTTTTTCTCTCTAGTGGCCGAAACCCCCTAACTTTGTGTTCTTTGATTTTTTTCTTGTTATGGTCTTGATAAGGCCAAGCCTAAATCATATATATCCACTTATAGGTCATGTGCATAGCACATGACCTTAATGAAATGGACTTGGGTTTTCTCCTTTGGGCCGGCCAATACTCAATTGGGCCTCAATTTTTGTATTGCATTTTTCTTGGCCCAATTCACTAAACGCCTCGTTTTGTAATTCCCGAAACAAATTTCCGAAATTCCAAATTTACCCTCGGCCTTCCCCGAGGTCTTAACATTTATGACTCCATAACCAACATGTTCATATTCACCAAAATCAAAATATTTCCTCAACGCACACAAGTCTTCTTTCTTTCTTGATTTCCCGTTATACGAAAATACGGGACATAACATTCCTCCCCCCTTAAGAACATTCGTCCTCGAATGTTGAATCGAACTCATGGGTGTCGTACTACTCCGGGAGGGTTCTCTTGATAGTTGTCCTTTATTGATTTCTCTGACATGTCTTCTTTACCAATACTAGGGTAGATTCTTCACATCACTGACTCAAATACCTTCATAGTACCTTTTCTCATACTCTACGTAATCACCGAACTCTGCATTATATTCTTGTAAGGGACGGACGCTTTCCATACATCGTCGTCAATATCATCTTCTTTTCACACTCCTGAGTTTCCTTACCTCATCGTCGTAATCTCACTTTACTTCATATCAGACACTTCATGCCAAATAGATTCAGAACTAAAGCCGGACACGCATAAACATATCGGACGGACTCATAATTGGAGGCAGACATACTCAACTATGGCGGACGGATTCGTAGTCAACATCAAGGGGTACGGAAGCATATCAGACACATCTGAGATCGGAGTCAAACGTACAAAGGTGTAACAAACAAATTCGTAGACGGAATCAGACACACGGGGATATACTAAACGGATTCACAATCAAGCCAGACGTACGGATTCATATCGAACAAACCCGAAATCAGAAGCATACCGAATCGTGATCAGACAAACCGAAATGTATCAAACACACGCACGGTCAAAATCAAACGCACCGAAGCATATCAGATGGATGTATATCCAGAGTCAGACCCACAGAGGTGTGCCAGACAGAAACGAATTCAGAGTCAAACGCACAAAAGGTTCATCGGACGGAACACAGTCGAACGCAGGAATACAGAGGCGTACTAGGCAGAGCCTCATCGGGATCGGGAGTGCAGAAGCACCACAGATAGATTGTCAATTTAGAATCAAATCATTCATATTAAGGCTCCAATAATTCATGAGAATTTTCCTTTATTTGCAAACTCACTCACCAAGTCGTCACACAATTTGCTTTGCGTCTTACGTATCGACTCCTTCAAAAATTCCAATTACTCACACTGCTTATCTTTTATTTATCACAACATTAGTCGCCGGGCTCAACTCTTAGCCCTCCTAGGCACCAAATGAGAATCATACACACACATACACATACATATACACCTACACACGTTTACTCATACCTTACCGGCGAACATCTCTGGCTGTTATTCAAATTCGTTCAATTTCCCAAGAGGTGTTGTATCCTTTCCTTTTCGCCCATTTAGTCCGCCTCGTTCCGCGCGACTCTCGAAAGGGCACTAATTATTCTCCACACATTCTATTCACCTTTGGTTACCCCAAATTCCCATTTACGTTAATCATACTTACACTTGTGCAAAATTTTGCGTTACTTCCCAGGGGGTCACCCATCCCAGAATTGCTCTGGCTTGAGCACGCTTAACCCTGAAACCTTTCGCGCAGTTTGACACGTTAGGGCTGATATAATTTCGCCAATTGCCTCGCACTACCTTTGTCACGTAATTTTAGGCCAAACGGGGTCTTAGCAAATTTTTCGGAAATTTTTCGTAGCGGGTCCCACTCTCGGCTAAGCCGTACCATTACCTTGTCGCCTTTCTGAATTCCCAACATTCACTTTCATACACATATACATATGATCACAACTAACCCACGAGTCTAAGCCTCCAAATAATCGATGTGATCCGATAGGAATGCCACCGTAAGGTGTTCTCTGGCTACCGTCAGAAGAAAACTAAAGCCCGATAAGTATCGCGGGGCCTTTTGTACTTGGTCTCCATTTTTTACTCCTATATTTCTGGAAAAATTTGGGCAGAGTTTCCTCTGTATTTCTTACTATCCGAAACCTGTACACCAGAAATACCAACCACGCCTCACAGGGCCAACACATATGCACACACATACATATCATATCACGTCGTAACGCAGCCACACAGGGCTGATGACTTCAAATAGAAATTATAACATCGTCGACACTTACCACACGTGCCCAACTCGAACGGCATCGGGGCACCTCCCTGTTTACCTTCATCCAGGATTTCCAAAATCACTCGAACGGTGGGGATATTTAGTCGTCCTTGCCTTGGGTCACCCGGTCTCTAATTCCCTTAAATTTCCGTCGTCTTCATAGGACAACGTTTTTGCGAATATCATACACATTTAGAAAATTCTAAAAACTCATACACTTATAAATAGTCAATATCGGGTCTGACCTGGGGAGCTGCCGTGAGAGGTATGTCCACTATCATCCACGTCTGTCTGCTCCCTGCCTATCCGGTCTCCACTATCACCTGCATCTGAATCGGAGGGGTACGGACGATCAGACAAATCCCGGCTCACCGGTGACCCAGGCCAAGAACCGGAGAAATCCATAGCACTCTCCGAGGTGGCCGGGCTATCAGGGTTCTCCCTAATGACAAGAGCTGGCGCGTATTTGAAAATCTCCTCCTGAGTCATCCCAGAAGAATGCTCCGATGGGCCTGCCTCATCACTATCCTCCTCCGCGGAGGTAAGAAACTCCGGAGGGGTCATCGCCAGACCCTCCGAGATATCTGTGTCGTAGCCATCCTCCACGGGATCCTCCGCCCCAGGGATCGGGGACTCTGGAGGAGTCGTAGAGGGGTCCTCCGACGGATCCGTATCGTAGCTATCCTCCGGGGAATCCTCCGAAGGATCCGTCTCGATCGAGTAACTGGGGCCCTGCCTACTTGGCCCTGGTGACAGCCTGGGGGCCTTCTTGGCACCCCCATCCTCATCGTCGGAAGCCGTCCTCTTCATCCTTCACCAACCTACAATCACCTGCAGGAAGAGGGTCAGAATCATTTTTTCCCAAATACCGACACTTCTGCTCCATGGAGCCTTGTTGTAGGCACAGCAATTCGTAAAGAAGAATCATCCTAATCATACAGCTTTATCGCACGATCTAAGAATCCAAAGAAGGGGTAACATCCTAAATGCCCTGTAGCTTCCCGTTTATAGATGTGGTGCACAACACATCGATAAACAAGACTCTACTAGACACGGCCTGTAGACATTCCGAGGACAAACCGCTCTGATACCACTTTTGTCACGACCCAACCCCGTGGGCCGCGACTGGTGCCCTACAGGGACACCCCAAACAAACTCACACCCATATCATCGTAATCAGACTCGTCCAAACACAACATACGATATTCAGACTCAACATCGTAATCAGACATCTACCGAATACTAATCCTAAGCAGTCGCCCGTACAGATCAAACAAATCGCAAATCAGAAAAGAGGCGGAATGTACTTCGCCAAATTTTCACACACACACATCCGAAGGGTGGCGGAATGTACATCGCCCCCAAAAGCATACACATACATACAAAATCAGAGGCCGACTTGGCCATAGTAGTGTACGGGCCGCTTAAGAACACAAAACAGACTCACATACGAACACACCGGACCCACGACCCACAAATCTGACTACAGGCCTCTAGACAAACAGAACATAAGACATATGAACATAGGACGGGACAGGGCCCCGCCGTACCCACTCATCCAAGTATACAGAATACAGACACAACAAAAGATATGTACCAAAAGTAGGCTCCGGATCAAGGGGAGCTCTCCAACACAGCCGAAAGAGTAGCCTAAACTGGAGGACCATCCAAACGAGCTTCGGTACCTGCGGGCATGAAACACAGCCCCCGAAGAAACGGGGGTCAGTACGGGAGACGTACTGAGTATGTAAAGCAGAAGGTACAGAAATTACAAACACAGCTGGAGTCAGAAAGAACAAACACACCAACATCGTAAACAAAGCAAACCTGTGCGGGAGGCGAACGTACAAATGCAAATCAAATCATGCATAGGGTATAGGAACGTGGTCACCCCCCGACGCTGGTGCCACAACACATCATAACTCCAGAAGTTTTCAAATCTCCGTACAGTCTCCAGACACATCATATCACACACACATCATATCATCAGAACATATCAAATGCCATATCACATCATAACTCCATAAACGGTAACCGGCCCTATGGCGAGGCCTCGGAAACCGTAACACATCATAACTCCCGAATATATTATAGCGCGCACGATCACAAAGTCGGCCCGGGTACCGACGAACGAAGTCACAACAGACAGCACGAACAGAGTAGTGCAGAAACCATATGCATATCAAAATAATTTGTCGGACTCAACATATCGTTTACATATAGGTAGATACTGACGCCAGAAGGCTCGGAGTAGGAATCGAATTGATAAAAGTAGGCATATAAAGGTTACGAAGTTCCAAACTGTCAAATTCGTAAGAAGAACTGTTTATAAGTCATTTTCCGAAAATCTCACATCATTCAAAGTACAGAACGTGCATTAATGGCATAGGAAGTTTCAAACACATCTTTGGGTCATAAACAGACGGTTGCGGATCATAACGGACACAAACGAATCAAACAAACCGAATAAGGGGAGCCTCGGGGCTCGCGGGCCCACCTCGGGTCAAATTGAGGCGGCGGACACAAATCGCAGGTTTTTGGCTTCATATAGTCATTTACAAAAGTTTCGAAGAGTTTCGGACTCAACAGCACAAGTTATGGAGGTACGAGCGTTCTTTTACCCAAATGGGACCAAAAGGTTTCAATCGCGCTGAATGAATAGTGCTTGAACTTGAACCTCGATTTCCGAGAGCAAAGTTATTCCCGAGATTCTGAAATTTACCTAGTAGGTCTAGGACATGCCAAAAGAATAAGAGGTAGGCTTTACATACCTGGTTGGCGCCTTACGCTCCTCAAATCGCAGTTCCCGTTTCGTCCAGAAACTGCAAATGGTCACTTTTACCAGTTACTATTCATGAGAATTAACATATTCATCTTTGGGCTAAACTTGGCTACCGAAATTTCGGCAGCACTTCCCCTATAAATCAAACACCCCCGAGACTTAGCTCGGCTCAAAATACAACAACAACAACAACCCACACATCATTACACAATACGAATCACAATCAAACACACTAACTTCACAATTGCACCTTATTTCATAAGTTGGTAATCCTATTTCCAAACTTCACAATTTCAACTTATATCCACATTATTGTATTCATTCATTCAAGATTATTCCATTACATAACAAACAAGTTCCAAACCGCATACAAGCATCCCCAAAGTTCACTACTTTCCAATTTTCATTCAAACACCAAAAGTTACGACGAACGTTCTAATTTGCGTCGTTTCATTCCAAACTCATTTTCATCAACCATGAATCATATTCAAAGTCTTTAGTATCATAAATATACTATGATATACACAAATATACCAAGGGTATACACTTTCCGATAACGTCAAAAATTATTTTCTAATACCAACTCAATTCCTTAATCAATCCTTTACAACATAATGACCACAACAACACATTATTCAAACTAAACAAGCTCAAATTCTTAGGCCTTTCACCTCCCTCACTTTCGGCCAAACACACCCTTTATACACACACACACCATGCACAAACACAACCCCATTCCAAAATCTTCACACTAATTCAATCAACAACACATATACATCCATTTCATATCATTAAAACATAAAAATCTTACCTTTTTCTTGAGTTTCCGCCTCGCCGCAAACGTCGCTCTTTCTCCGAACTAATTGTATCACGTCGGAGAGCGTCTTGAGCACTTCACCACTATGTAAAACTCAAGATTTTTGAAACAACAACCAAGGTTGGAAATATTTCCTTCTTTTTCTCTCTAGTGGCCGAAACCCCCTAACTTTGTGTTCTTTGATTTTTTTCTTGTTATGGTCTTGATAAGGCCAAGCCTAAATCATATATATCCACTTATAGGTCATGTGCATAGCACATGACCTTAATGAAATGGACTTGGGTTTTCTCCTTTGGGCCGGCCAATACTCAATTGGGCCTCAATTTTTGTATTGCATTTTTCTTGGCCCAATTCACTAAACGCCTCGTTTTGTAATTCCCGAAACAAATTTCCGAAATTCCAAATTTACCCTCGGCCTTCCCCGAGGTCTTAACATTTATGACTCCATAACCAACATGTTCATATTCACCAAAATCAAAATATTTCCTCAACGCACACAAGTCTTCTTTCTTTCTTGATTTCCCGTTATACGAAAATACGGGACATAACAATATGTATAGGGGAGGTGCTGCCGAAATTTTGGTAGACATATATGAGTTAAGTTGAATTTTTGGCATGAATAACTCACAATTGGTAAATGTGACCATTTGCAGATTTTCGACGAAACGGGGAGTGAGCTTGGATAGGCGTGCAAAGCTCAAAAAGGTATGTAAAGCTACCCGATCCTTCTTTTGGCATGCCTAAGTGTATTAGAACCGGATTCGGGTCTCGAAAGACTTTCTGCCCATCGGAATCCGCAATTGAAAATCTCGTTTTTCCTTCAGTAAGATTGAGCCCTTTTTGTTTGTATTCTTGAAAATCATGCAAACTTTCCCTAAACTACTTGCAAAGCCATAGAACGTCCGTAGAACCTTTGTAGGTGACCCCATATGTTTAAAATATGTAATTTGAGCCCACCGCCTTGCTTGTCCCGAGGTGGGCCCACTATTCCTGGTTTTGCCCATATTGTACTTAAGTCCTATTTTCGAACGATTTTTGAACAACATGTTTTTACTACCATTCTCATTACCTAACAAACATGGTTTTAAATATTCCATTATGTCTGATAAATTGTTTTGACACTCGAAACTCATTTACTATGATCCCTTCCGACTTCATTGGATCGGTTTGTCTTTGATATGCCTCATCGAGTCTATGGAAACATTTATGATATTTTAATTGCGTTAGTCTCTCACTACTCCATTCGTGGATGCCCCAATGTTTCCCACACTGAGCCCGGGCCAGGATATGTTGTCAAGCGTGATCCTTTGCATTGTTCGCCGTGCCTCGATGTGAGGGGGCAGGTATACGCGTACATGGGTTTGTGGAGTATGCTGTGCCATGTACGCTTGTTCTGATATGATTTACTATGGCCATCTGATATGACATATTATGATGCGGGGTTATGCCCCATTTTCTGATTCTTCTGTGTTGTGGCACCAGCGTCGGGAGGGTGGCCACGTTCTGTCTGCCGAGTCCCTTGGTAGGGGCCGGATTTGATATGACATATGTTTCTGTACACACTCTGCATGTTTTGAAAATATGTATCTGATACTAGGGGTCTTCTGTTTACTTTCTGTACGTTCTGTACCAGTTATGATTTTGTTTCTGTAATTCAAGCTTTACATATTCAGTACATATTTCGTACTGACCCCCTTTCTTCGGGGGCTGCATTTTCATGCCGCGCAGGTACCGACGACAGGTTTGCTGATCCGTCCGCTTAGGATCTTATTCTACTATTTGGAGTGCTCTCTTATCCAGAGCCCATCTTTTGGTATAGTCCGTCACTACTTTATATATATATTCTCGTTCGTGGGTACGGCGGGGCCCTATCCCGTCATATGATTCTGTCGGTCTGTTTAGAGGTCTGTGGACATGTTTGTGGGTTGGGGTCTTTCTGTACAGATGTGTGTTTATGTTGTGTTTGGGCGATCCCATTCGCCGCGGCGGCCGGTCCGCATATGTTTAAATATTGCTTCGTTGGCCCTGTGTGGTCTTCTGTTGGTATTTACTGTGCGTAGGGTGATTTTGGATAGTCTGTAAAACAAAGGAAACTCTGTCGAAATTTTTCTGGAAATTATCTAACTTCGAAATACAGCCTTGTCGTCTTCTGCTATATGCTTGAATGCGTGTAGATAAAATTTGAGATAGCTTTTGATAAATGTGTTTGGGTGCCCAGATCGGGCACTAGTCACGGCCTACGGGGTTGGGTCGTGACAAAAGTGGTATCAGAGCGGTTCGTCCTCGGAATGTCTACAGACCGTGTCTAGTAGAGTCTTGTTTATCGGTGTGTTGTGCACCACACCTATAAACAGGAGACTACAGGGCATTTAGGATACTACCCTTCTTTCTGTCTTAGATCGTGCGATAGAGCTGTGTTATCAGGATGACTCCTCCCTAACGAATTGTTACATTTGCAGTTATGCCTCCAAAAAAGGAGACAGCGGCCCAAAAGGCCGAGGCAGCAGCTGTGGGAGAGACTAGTCGGGCCCAGAGGGTTACCAGGGCCCATGCACATATTGCTCCTGATATTTTGCCCCCGGCAGAGGGCTCTTCCACACCGCCACACGTAGAGGAGGTTGGAGCAGCAACAGCTGCAGGTCGAGGGGCGGCTCCACCGCCAGCTCCCGAGATTCCAGTACCTGAGCCTCCAGCTCCCCGGCCAGGGACTAAGTATCAGACTATGAGAGAGTCCAGCTATTGACCAGACTTGTGGCAGGACAGGTTCAGGGGCACGGACTGGGAGGTGACCGGTCTTACAGGCGTGACAGTTCGAGAGCCCGTGAGTTCTTGACTTGTGGCCCTCCAGAGTTCTTCGGGACAAAGCCCGAGGAGGACTCTGAGGAGTTTATCAGGAAGATGCGGCGCACCTTACATTTGATTAATGCTTCTGCGACATAGTCAGTCACATTGGCTTCGTACCTGTTGTATGATGTAGCGGCTAATTGGTACGAATCATGGGAGTTATCCAGAGGCGACGGCGCTCCCCCAGCAGTTTGGGATGATTTTTCTCAGGATTTTCTGAGCCATTTTCTACCTCCGGAGTTACGGCGGGCCAAGGCTGACAGATTCTTATTGCTGAGACAGAGGGGTCGCAGTGTTCGAGAGTACAGTATGGAGTTCGACTCATTGGCCCGATACGCACCTGCTGTGGTAGCTACTATGGCTGACAGGATGCACAGGTACATTATGGGGCTGGACCGTTATTTTGTCGACAGCTGTTTGGTATTGGCTGCTCAGCCTGGCATGGATATTGCCCGGATTCAGGCGCACTCCCAGGGCATAGAGGACCGGCATAGGGAGCGTCAGCCTGATAGGAGTCAGGATCGGAGACAGCCCAAGAGGGCCAGATCATCTGGGTATTCTGGAGATTTTCGGGGCAGACAGCCTCAGCAGCCGCAGCAGCCTAGCAGACATCTATCCCAGCCGGCACAGAGCGCACCTCCACAGCCTACAGGTCGCAGATTTGATAGCCCAGGGTATTCAGGAGCAGGTCAGAGCTCCAGGGCTTCAGGTTCGCGGACAGATAGGGGTTTTGGTCAGACGAGGCCACCTAGGCCTCAGTGTTCTTATTGTGGAAGATACCATCTTGGGGAGTGCTACAGAGCCATCGGTGCATGTTTTTCTTGTAGCCGTCAGGGCCATTCTGTGAGAGATTGCCTGTATAAGGGTAGTTCGGGTGGTGCAGCGCAGCCTACCGGATCAGCCGCCGGGTCATCATCTTCGTCAGTGGCTATGCGCCCTACAGGGCCGGGTACATCAGCACCGGCGGGTCGCGGCAGGGGCCGTGGTGGAGCTTCTGGTACTAGCGGTCCTTCGAACCGCATTTATGCTTTGTCCAGCCGCCAGGACCAGGAGGCATCGCCTAATGTCGTTACAGGTACATTATTGGTCTTCTCTCGGTCTGTGTATGCATTGATTGATCCAGGTTCGACTTTGTCATATATTTCGCCTCTTGTTGCTAGTAAAATTGGTATAACGTCCGAGCCTATAGAGCCATTTGAGGTAGCTACACCGATCGGGGACTTTATTGTAGCAAAACAGGTATATAAAGACTGTTCTGTAATTATATGCGGCCGAGATACTAAGGCAGATCTGGTGGAGTTAGATATGATTGAATTTGATGTT
Organism: Lycium barbarum; assembly: GCF_019175385.1. NCBI lineage: Eukaryota > Viridiplantae > Streptophyta > Magnoliopsida > Solanales > Solanaceae > Lycium > Lycium barbarum. The sequence continues at coordinate 67,626,289 of NC_083339.1, forward strand.
ATTATGGGAATGGACTGGCTAGCCTCCTGTTATGCTAATGTTGACTGCCAAAGTAAGGTAGTTCGTTTCCAGTTTCCCGGGGAGCTAGTTATAGAATGGGCCGGTAATACTGCATCGCCGAAAGGTAAGTTTATTTCATACCTTAAGGCGCGGAAGATGATCAGAAAAGGGTATATTTATCATCTGTTTCGGGTACAAGACTTGGAAGTAGAGATGCCGACTCTTCAGTTAGTTCCAGTGGTTAATGAATTCCTGGATGTATTCCCAGATGAGCTTCCAGTTCTTCCTCCAGAGCGGGAGATAGATTTTACTATTGATTTGCTTCCAGATACTCAGCCTATATCTATTCCCCCGTACAGAATGGCACCGGCAGAATTGAAGGAACTGAAAGAGCAGCTGAAAGATCTGTTAGAAAAGGGTTTTATCAGACCCAGTACGTCGCCTTGGGGAGCTCCGGTATTATTTGTGCGGAAGAAAGACGGGTCGCTGCGTATGTGTATTGATTATCGGCAGCTGAATAAGGTAACCATAAAGAATAAATACCCCCTCCCCAGAATTGATGATTTGTTTGATCAGTTGCAGGGCGCCAAATATTTTTCGAAGATAGACCTTCGGTCAGGCTATCATCAGGTACGAGTACGAGAGGCTGATATTCCTAAGACAGCATTCCGGACCAGATATGGGCATTATGAATTCAGAGTTATGTCTTTTGGGCTGACTAATGCTCCTGCGGTATTCATGGATTTAATGAACCGGGTATTCAGGCCGTTCTTAGACATGTTCGTAATTGTATTTATCGATGATATCCTGGTTTATTCTCGGTCCGAGGCAGAGCACGCAGATCATATGAGAGCGGTACTTGGGGTACTTCGGCATCGGAAATTATATGCAAAATTTTCTAAATGTGAATTCTGGCTGGCTTCAGTGGCATTCTTGGGACATATTATTGCAGCTGATGGTGTTCGGGTGGACACACAGAAGATTGAAGCCGTGAAGAATTGGCCTAGACCCACGACGCCCACAGAGGTACGTAGTTTTATGGGATTAGCAGGCTATTACAGAAGATTTGTGGAAAAGTTTTATTCGATTTCAGCGCCTTTGACAAGGCTAACTCAGAAGGGAGCCAAGTTCCAGTGGACTGATGCTTGTGAACGAAGCTTCCAGTTGCTGAAAGAGAAGCTGACTACAGCCCCAGTTCTGACTCTTCCAGAGGGACCCGATGGATATGTTATTTATTGTGACGCTTCTGGCATGGGATTAGGCTGTGTATTGATGCAGCACGGCAGAGTTATAGCTTATGCTTCCCGGCAGCTCAAAAAGCTTGAAAAGAATTATCCTACCCACGATCTGGAGCTTGCAGCGGTGATTCATGCTCTGAAGATATGGAGACATTATTTATATGGCGTTCATTTTGATATCTATACAGATCATAAGAGTCTCCAGTATATTTTTAAGCAGAAAGAGCTAAATTTGCGGCAGCGGAGGTGGCTGGAGCTCCTGAAAGACTATGATGTGGATATTCTGTATCATCCGGGTAAGGATAATGTTGTTGCAGATGCACTCAGCCGAAAATCTATGGGCAGCTTGGCAGATTTACAGCCAGACAGGAGAGAGCTAGTACGTGATATTCACCGGTTGGCTAATCTTGGGGCTCGTCTGGCCGATTCTGGCGGTACGCGGATTTCTGTCCGAGGGGCTTCTGAATCATCCATTAAGGAAGATATTAAGCGGTACCAATATGAAGATCCTGTTTTAGCTCGGTACAGAGACACATCCCATGAAAAGGAAAAGACTCGGTTCGAGTTTACACCAGACGGAACCTTACTATACAGAGGCAGGTTGTGTGTACCTGATATTGCAGGGCTGCGGCAGCAGGTTATGGGTGAGGCACACTATGCTCGCTATTCTGTTCATCCTGGGTCTACGAAGATGTACCATGATCTTAGATGCCTATACTAGTGGGATGGTATGAAACGGGATATCGCAGAGTTCGTCGCTCAGTGCCCAAATTGTCAGCAGGTCAAGATTGAACATCAGAAACCGGGTGGACTGTTGCAGGAAATGGAAATTCCGACGTGGAAGTGGGAGATCATTAATATGGACTTCATTACAGGTTTGCCTCGCACTCCACGGAAGTATGATTCCATCTGGGTTATTGTTGATAGGCTGACAAAATCAGCCCATTTTCTCCCCGTCAGAACTACTTACTCCGCTGAGGATTATGCCAGGCTTTATATTAAAGAAATTGTGCGACTTCATGGAGTTCCTATATCTATTATCACTGACAGAGGTGCTCAGTTCACAGCGAACTTCTGGAGATCTTTTCAGGAAGGATTAGGGACTCAGGTGAGTCTGAGCACAACATTCTATCCTCAGAGCGATGGACAGGCCGAGCGCACTATACAGACACTTGAAGATATGTTGCGGGCCTGTGTTATTGATTTCAGAGGTAGCTGGGAGGATCATTTGCCATTGATTGAATTTGCTTATAATAACAGCTACCATTCTAGCATCCAGATGGCTCCGTACGAGGCTCTGTATGGCAGGAAATGCAGGTCACCTATTGGCTGGTTTGATATTGGCGAGACAGAGTTAATCGGCCCAGATATGATCCAGCAGGCCGTTGATAAGGTCAAACTTATCCGGGAGCGACTATTGGCAGCCCAGAGTCGACAGAAATCATACGCCGATAAACGGCGTCGTCCTTTGGAATTCCAGGTTGGTGATTGGGTATTTCTAAAGGTATCGCCTATGAAAGGCGTAATGCAATTCGACAGAAAGGGTAAGCTTAGTCCGCGTTATATTGGGCCTTATCTGATTGTGCGGAAAATTGGAAATGTCGCCTATGAGTTAGATCTGCCATCTGATTTGGAAGCGGTACATCCGGTATTCCATGTGTCTATGCTCCGCAAATGCATTGGTGATCCCTCAAGAATATTTCCTGCGGATGATATTCAGGTGACGGAGCAGTTATCTTATGAGGAGCAGCCCGTAGCTATTTTGGACCGCCAGGTAAGAAAGCTCCGGAACGAAGATGTAGCCTCTGTTAAGGTGCTGTGGCGGAACGATAATAGGGAGGAAATGACCTGGGAGGCCGAAGAGGAGATGAAGAAGAAATACCCTAATTTGTTCCCTATGCCCTCAGTTAATCTCGAATCTTTGTTAAATTCCATTTCAATAACGAATGTGCTGTCTATAAACAGAAACTCCCCCGGAGCCTTTTCAAATCCTATAAGATTAATGTAACATTCGAGGACGAATGTTCTAAAGGGGGGGGGGGGGAGGATGTTATATCCCGTGTTTTCGCACATTTGGAAAATTAGAAATAATCTTGACTTGTATGAAATAAAGTCATAATTGATTACATTTAGCTCATGAGTTGTTTGTGAAAGAATATTAATGTGGAAGTGTCGAGGGAGACTAAGGGCAACTTTGGAATTTTGAAAATTAGTTTCGGGAATTACAAAAATTTGATTCACAAGTCTTTGGGCTTGTAAAATGAGAAACAAATTAGGCCCATTATTTTGAAGGGTGGCCGGCCAACTATGGCCCAAACCCATGGCCCTAATTAACTTTCCATGTGTTAAAATTATATGAGTCATACCCTTAAGAAAGTTCAAGAAATTAGAAAGAACAAAGCAAGGCAAAGCAAGAGCAAAAAACAAAGGGGTTTCGGGTTTCGCCATAGAAATTATCCACCAAAAATCTTGCTCCAAAATTTTTTCTCTTGTTGAATTCCTACTAATTCAAGGTCCCTTCTCAACTTGGTGTAGTTGTCTTGGAGGAAGGAGCCCTTGGTTCATCAATTTGATCATTTGTCCAAGGGAAGAAGACTAGAGGAAAAGGTGAGGATTCATTCCTTTTTATTGTGTTATGAAGTCTTGTTTGTGTTGTAGTATGTAGAGATGAGTTGATTGTATGGAAAAATGGAAGTTTGCAAAGTGGGTATGGAATATAGAATGTGGCCGTGTGTGTGTGTCAATGTGTAAGTGAAATGACTTGAAATTTATGTTGTATTCTAGTTGTGTGTATGGTGGAATTCATATGGAGAATGAAAGTTGAATGAATTTGGTTGAATTGGTAAAAAGAGCATTTGGCCGTGTGGTATATTGGGGTTGCAATGGGAATGAATTAATTTTGTTTAATGTGATAGTTGTATTGTTGTGATGCTTGCAATGTAAATGAAGATAAAATGATATAAGTTTGCATTGAAATGGAATAGAGAAGCTTATGTCGTTTTAGTATGATTTTATGACGTTATGAAAATGAAGTTATTAGGTTGCAAATTATGATGGGTATTGATGAATTTGGAAGATGGAATCATGTTATGAATATGTAAATCAAAGATTAGAAGTTTCGAATGCGTTATGACTTTGACGGAAAGTTTGTATATTATGTATATCGTGTGTATAATTTAAGGAAACGATATGAAATGCTTCTAAACTATGTTGTGGTGATCTAGATTGATAATGAATGTGAAATCATTGAGATTAGTTGGAAAGTTAAGGTTAAAGTGAAGGTTATGTCATTGTATTGAAAAAAAGGCTAAATAAGTTATATTGCGTTTATAGTGATTGTTGTTGTTGTTGATGTTTGTTGTTGGGTTGTGGTTGATGGTTTTGAACCGAGTTGAATTCTCGGGGGTGCTATATGTATAGGGGAGGTGCTGCCGAAATTTCGGTAGACATATATGAGTTAAGTTGAATTCGTGGCATCAATAACTCACAATTGGTAAATGTGACCATTTGCAGATTTTCGACGAAACGGGTAGTGAGCTTGGATAGGCGTGCAAAGCTCAAAAAGGTATGTAAAGCTACCCGATCCTTCTTTTGGCATGCCTAAGTGTATTAGAACCGGATTCGGGTCTCGAAAGACTTTCTGCCCATCGGAATCCGCAATTGAAAATCTCGCTTTTTCCTTCAGTAAGATTGAGCCCTTTTGGTTTCTATTCTTGAAAATCATGCAAACTTTCCCTAAACTACTTGCAAATCCATAGAACGTCCGTAGAACCTTTGTAGGTGACCCCATATGTTTAAAATATGTAATTTGAGCCCACCGCCTTGCTTGTCCCGAGGTGGGCCCACTATTCCCGGTTTTGCCCGTATTGTAGTTCAGTCCTATTTTCGAACGGTTTTTGAACAAAATGTTTTTACTACCATTCTCATTACCTAAAAAACATGGTTTTAAATATTCCATTATGTCTGAAAAATTGTTTTGACACTCGAAACTCATTTACTATGATCCCTTCCGACTTCATTGGATCGGTTTGTCTTTGATATGCCTCATCGAGTCTATGGAAACATTTATGATATTTTAATTGCATTAGTCTCTCACTACTCCATTCGTGGATGCCCCAATGTTTCCCACACTGAGCCCGGGCCAGGATATGTTGTCAAGCGTGATCCTTTGCATTGTTCGTCGTGCCTCGATGTGAGGGGGCAGGTATACGCGTACATGGGTTTGTGGAGTATGATATGATTTACTATGGCCATTTGATATGACATATTATGATGCGGGGTTATGCCCCCTTTTCTGATTCTTCTGTGTTGTGGCACTAGCGTCGGGAGGGTGGCCATGTTCTGTCTGCCAAGTCCCTTGGTAGGGGCCGGATTTGATATGACATATGTTTCTGTACACACTCTGCATGTTTTGAAAATATGTATCTGATACTTTGGGTCTTCTGTTTACTTTCTTTACGTTCTGTACCAGTTATGATTTTGTTTCTGTAATTCAGGCTTTACATATTCAGTACATATTTCGTACTGACCCCATTTCTTCGGGGGCTGTGTCTTCATGCCGCGCAGGTACCGACGAAAGGTTTGCTGATCCGTCCGCTTAGGATCTTATTCTGCTATTTGGAGTGCTCTCTTATCCAGAGCCTATCTTTTGGTATAGTCCGTCACTACTGTATATATATATTCTCGTTCGCGGGTATGGCGGGGCCCTGTCCCGTCATAAGATTCTGTCGGTCTGTTTAGAGGTCTATGGACATGTTTGTGGGTTGGGGTCTTTCTGTACAGATGTGTGCTTATGTTGTGTTTGGGCGATCCCATTCGCCGCGGCAGCCGGTCCGCATATGTTTAAATATTGCTTCGTTGGCCCTGTGTGGTCTTCTGTTGGTATTTTCTGTGCGCAGGGTGATTTTGGATAGTCTGTAAAACAAAGGAAACTCTGCTGAAATTTTTCTGGAAATTATCTAACTTCGAAATACAGCCTTGTCGGCTTCTGCTATATGCTTGAATGCGCGTAGATAAAATTTGAGATAGCTTTTGATAAATGTGTTTGGGTGCCCAGATCGGGCACTAGTCACGGCCTACGGGGTTGGGTTGTGACACCCATTACCATGCCATTTATGGTAATTTTTCAGCTTTCTCTCCCCATTTCATACCAAAAACACCGAGAAACTTCTAGAGAGAGAGAGAGAGAGGAGAACCTTAGAGAGAAAAAGCCATTTTGACCAAAATCTGAGCCCCGAATCCCGAAGCTCATGAAGAAAAAAGTGTTGTACGTCGCTTTTCCTTCAAATTGAGCTAAAAATCAGCCAAGAAGAAGAGTGTTGACGTGGTTGCTGCATATTAAGGTAAGATTAAGGTCCCTTTTTCATTTTTAACAAGTTTATTTAGAGTTTTAACGGATTAGAACGGAGAAAATAGCGTTATAAACTCGTTTGTTGTTTTGTTGAGATATATGGATTAAGGGGCTGTTTTAGGTCGATTAAATGGATGGAATTAGCTGAGTTATGATGTATGATAATTGTTGATATTGTTGTTGATAAGTTCTTGTTCTTGAATTTGGGAGAATAAAATGTATGAAGATATTGTATACAAAGCGTATACCGGGCTGTTTTATATGATTTTCGTGGATGTTTTGTGACAATATTTTGGGCTGTTTTAGGGTTGTTATGAATTATTTTGTGGGCTAGAATATCGTGGGATTCGCTGTAGTTGTTGTTGTTGTTGTGTTTGTTGTTATACTATGGATATACGAAAATAAAGAAGTGTATACAAGCATTGGTATACAAATGTATATTGGGCTGTTTTGGATGTAATTTAAGAATGGATTTAATTCTAGTTTGAAATGAAATTGTTGGTGTTGTTGTTCTTGGTATTTTGATTGATGTTTGGCTAAATTGGAATCTCGAGGATTGTTAAGTTTTCAGGGGAAATGCTGCCCGAATTTTGTTAAGTTTCATTCGTACTTGGATTGGTTAGTAAGTGATGCAGATGATCTAACTTGGCTTATGTTATCTTAATTTTAGACCTACAAGCTCGAGAAGTAGACGTTGGACATTTAGATAGAGTTCAAGGTATGTAAAGCTAACCCTTCTTTGTTTTTGGCATGATCTTTATGAAATAAACAGACGACGTGTATATGATTCCAAAGAAGTTCCTATTCTTAGAGCCACTAGGATGGCCAATGTTCTTGATTTCCAGAAGTTATTTCATTATGTCTTGATACGTGTATATCATTCCAGAAGTTCTATTTTGATATAATCCATAGTGACATTCGAAAGGTATTTGATATGATTATTGTCTTGATTTTCAAATGATAGCTCGTTTTGATTATTCTATCGAGTCTCAGATGTGTTTTAACTTGCATATGGTTGCTCACTACTTTGTTCGTGCATGCCTCAATATATCTTTCACCGTGTCCCGGGCCGGGTATGTTTTCGTGCACAGTTTCACTGCATTGTTCACTGAGTCCCTCACTAGAGAGCCGGGTACGGTATATATATATATATGATGATATGATGATATATTTATGGCGGCCAGGATGGTATATGATGACTTTATTCACCGAGTCCCATAATGGGCCGGGTATGATATATGATATTGACAGGCATGATTTATGTATCAAAAGGCAAGTGTTTTGGTATTCTGGATGTTATACTTGTCTCCAGTACTCCCTATTTCAATTATGATCCTCTTTACTGTATTTCACGCTTTACATACTCAGTACATATCTCGTACTGACCCCATTTCTTCGGGGGCTGCGTTTCATGCCCGTAGGTACAGACACTCGATCCGGTGGTCCCCCAGCTTAGGATTTCCAATCAGCTGTCTTGGAGAGCTCCGTTGTTCCGGAGCCTAGAATTTTGGTACAGACCTTCTAATGTATATATATGTTTGTCCAGGGGTACGACGGGGCCCTGTCCCGTCATATTTCACTGTTGATACTCTTAGAGATCTGTAGACATGTGTGTGGGTTGTATATAGATTATGATCAGCTGTGTCGATATAGTTTGTTGTGGATGTTTCTATTTGTTGTGGCAGCCTTGCCGGCTTGCTTATGTTATCGATATGTAGTAGCAGCCTTGTCGGCTTGCGTATTATAATTATATATAGTTGCAGCCTTGTCGGCTTGCATACTTTATTACGTTGTGATTGGTTGAGACTCCACAGGAGACAGATTATCATGATCTGTGACGTAGAGAACCTTTGGGTCTATGTCGATTCCCCTGTTTTCTATAGTGTCGGTCTTACTATGTCTAACAGGTACACATATGGGTGTCCAGTTCCGGCACTAGTCATGGCCCACCGGGCTGGGTCATGACAAAAGTGGTATCATAGCGGTTCATCCTCGGAGTGTCTACAGACCGTGTCTAGTAGAGTCTTGTTTATCGGTGTGTTGTGCACCACATCTATAAACAGGAAGCTACAAGACATTTAGGATGTTACCTTTCTTTCATATCTAAGATCATGCGATAGAGCCCAACCATAGAAATGAAATTCCTTATACTAACCCTTGATTTCAGCCGAAGAACGGCATCGACAGAAGAAAGTGGCTGATGATATTGAGAGTTACAAAGTACACAGGTAAGCAACGGTGCGAAAGATGCATGTCAAATAAGGTAAGAATATTGAAGTATGATTGAAATGCAAAGTTGAAGAATGAAAGGGAAGGTAGATAGGAATGTATAACAGGGCAAATCGTTAAAGGATCAGGTACGTCTCAAGGTGTGATATGTGAGGTAAGTTTCTACATCTTTATACCTTAACTTGAAATTGGGAGCCCTGTATGGCTATGATATGATATGATATATATACGTATATATGTTGGCCCTGTGACGCATTGTTGGTATTTCCTGCGTGCAGGCTTTGGGATAGTAAGAAATACAGAGGAAACTCTCCAAAATTTTCTTGGAAATAAAAGAGAATGAGATATAAGTTCGTAATATGTCTTGAGAGATTGTGTCAACAGTAATAACAGGATTTGACCAAGTTGCAAGTCTGACTTCGAGAAATAAGTTAACTATTGAATTGATAGTAATAGTAATTATGAGGTCGATATCGATAGGGTAAATTTATCAGGTTGGATTAAAGCTTTAAGAGATGATTTAGAAAAGGCTGGCAAATTTTAATAGAGTGTTACATTGACGTATCAACTGAATTGATAAGTAGGGATAAATTACGACGAGTTTATAGTTAGAAGAAGTAATAGTATGATTGAGACAAGAGTACAAAGGTAAAAGAATTGTGACAAATATGAATGTATTGATAAGACAGCTTGTGAGGTATAGAACAAATAAGAAAGACTTATAAAGTTCTTTTATAGGGAAAGTTCAGAATACAGATTATGTGATAACGGAAGTGATAGTGAGCATAAGAAAAGAAGGAATTAATTGAAAGAAGGAAATAAGAAGGAAGTGAGTGAGATAACAGTGCAGTAATAGGTTGCGACATATATAACAGAGAACACGAGTAATATAAGTGACGGAATTGTGAAAGACCAAACTGTAGAAAGATGAGCAACGAAGCAGAATGAGTGCCAAAAAATGGTTGGGATGATAGGAACAAATAGGGATGAACAGAACACACTTTGAAAAAGAGAAAGAGACTATGTAGGAGTAGTGTTTTCCTAAAGATACAGGAGTAGCAAGGGATTTCTCATGCATAGAATAAAAGATGGACATAGAATGGAGAAATGGAAAGGAATACTATATAAAGCACCCAAGATAGACGTAATTAATGGAGTACGAGTGTAAAATAAAAGGGAAATACAATGCTACGAACTTAAAGGTGTAATACAACGACAAGGCGATAAGATAAGACTATCATTGAGATGAACTTGATATGATTTTGAGTAAGTTAGAAGTCAGTGTCAGGTACGCAACAAGGGTAGAAGAGCATAAGACATAAAGGAGTACTGCACGTATATGACTTTACCTCGGAAATAGTGAAATCCTTAAAGGACAAGGACTGTAGGCCTGAGGGACAAATGGTGTATTGTAAATTTATTAAAGGAAACAGATGATGTAGGTTGGGATGAAGATAACGTTACAACAGAACTTTGGACACTTATCATTAGAATATAAGTGCTACCTAATTGAGAATTTGCAATGACTACAGGTACTAATTAATTATTGATGTAAGTGGAATGTGGCCTTGGATGAGTTGCTACATTGATTGCATTACTCGAGTACAAATTATCAGATAAGATTTTATACTATATGTGGAAAGATTCTCGTCGCTTCACAATTTTGTTAAAGTTTCGTACGTGGATAATCAAAATCATAAATTATAAAGAAAAGATATGGATATGGTATAGTGTGCCAAGTGAACTGAAAAACAAAAGGGAGATCAGATGAATTTGAAGATTGGAAATAGGGACGTAGAGCGGAATATAAACAGATAATGGTATAAGTACACCCTAAAGGGGGGAAGCGGGTGTGAGAAAAGCAAGTGTAAAATGGAAGCAGTTGACACTGCAATATGTTTGATATGGGTACTTAAACTTCAAGTGAGATCCTTTGCTGAAACAAGTTAATAAGATCTGAAAGCCCGCAATAAACGGATAGAAGTCAGGATGATATTTGAGACAGTGTTGAGAATCATTTGTAAAGGTCTTGAATTGTACGACATTAAAAGTGGGTGCTTATAAAAAGAAAGAATACGACAAAAGAATGGTAACGAGTAACTTAAGAGATATTATAAAGGATAGCAATGCTATACTAGATTAGAGGTTAAGATGTTGGCAATGGAATTGTTTGCTAATGATATGTGACTTATAAGTAGCAAAGGAGAGGGGATAGAAAATCCCCTATAATAAGATATGAGAAAAATCAAAGGAAAGGAGTATGACAACATAGGCTACGAGCGAGTTTTAGTATGGATGAGTTATGTAAAGCATAATGAATCAGGAGAAGGAAAGACTATGACTAGGATTGGATATATATTATACAAGTTGTACAAGAATAGTTACGGAACCTATGAATATTTGTATGCTAAGAATAAGACTAAGTGAGTACTAGACAAGAAGAGTAAGGATCCAATAATAACAATGCGGTTGTGATATTTTGGACGCATTAAGGAAAGATGTAAAAAAAAAATAGTTGAGCCCCGATACCATTGAAAGATACGAGATGAGAAGGCAAGGTTAAACATAAAGACTAGTGGAACGACGCTAAGGTATTTGAGCACCTTCGCATATTCTTGTAAAGGTTGCAACATAGTGTGTGACAGAAAAACTAAGCACAAAATATGAGTAAAGAGGCAGTAGAAGAGTGTGAATTAAAGGTAAGGAAACAACACGAGATTATATGCCCAAAGTGTTACAAGTTGGGGTAGGGAAATTGTGAAATACTTTGAGCGAGACGATCAGAACGAGCTGGTTACTAGAAGACAGTGAATTTATATGTCAAATAAAAAAAATCTTTCAAAATTATACCAGTTAATGATAGACAGAGCGGCTATGTAAAGTTACTATATGAGGGAAACTCTAGCGCTACTTGATAGTCAACTCTGAAGATTGAGATTAAGAGCTAAAAAGTAGAATGACAGTTAAAGTCTTTTAAAGAAGTCGAGAAGTGATACATGAGGCTGAAGATTCAAGGATAGGGACTGGAATAGCAGAGCAATGCAAGGTTATTAAAGTAAATAATGTTACACCTTGGAAAATTTTGTTTTATTCATCGAGTCTGCAAAGGGTCTAAAGGTTACTAGAGGCATGAAATACTCCAAAGACTGTAAAGTCTAATAAATCGACGAGGGACAACGCATTATAGAATCTTATGTAAAGATTAAGAGGTAACATGTAGTGAACGATACCTCTTAAGGGAATAACTTATAGAAGAGAGGTATGGACTGAAGGACAAAAGAGGGACGGAAAGTTAAAGATAGCACTTCGTAAGTGATGCAAAATGTGAAGCAGATTTGAAAAATAGGCATATGATAGAAGAGAGGTATTGTGATGATAGGGGTGTTATAGGGAAAACTACCTATACAAGTGTTCACTCACGATGCGAGATGAGTATTTACCTAAAAAAGAGTGCTCTTGATCATCATGTATTTTAACCTTTATTCAGTTATAAGTTAAGCGAGAAGGGACACCCGAAGAGGATTCTAAAGATAAGAAGAAGGTTCCCGATTATTAAGTGATCGCGAAAAGTTAAGAGATGACATGGTATCAGTATGTCACGGAAGATTTACGTGGTTGACTTAATAATGTGGGTATAGAGGTAATGACTATGCGATTAAGATTATGGGAAGGAGTAACGATAAGGACGAAAGCCTTCTAGACAAGTTGAGACAAAAAAAAAAAAGGCGACGAGTACAAAAAGGAACGATCCAAAATAGTACCAAGAAGCAAGCAAGGAAGAGTGCCATATCTGAACAAGGGGATTCGTCTAATACTAGAAAATTATTAAGGAGCCCATAGTATAATAGCATGGAAATCAGGAACTAAAGGGGACAACCATTTCAAGAAACTAATAAAAGCATCATAAGCTCGCAAGGTACAACATTCGAGGACGAATGTTCCAAAGGGGGGAAGGATTTTTTATCCCGTATTTTTGTACGTTGGATTATTCGTAAGCTGAGGTGGGGTCCACATGTCGAGATTTTTTTTTAAAGGACAAATGACAAGTTATATGGATAATATAGGTGAAGTTAAACACAACTCAAGAAGGATCCTTGAGCCAAATCAAAGTGGAAGCCCTCCAAAAAAAAATGTTTTTAAGTTGCATTTGGGAATTTGGGAGGCCATAACCCCATCAGTATTTGGGAATTTGGGAAAACCCCTAAAATCAAAGTTGTAAATAATTGAAATACCTTTCCACCCTTAGGTCGTGGGTCTGCATGTGACATCGGGATAAGAAGAAATGGATGTTTTAAGGTAGAAAGGTCGAGCTGGCAGTGGGTTCGGCCCAACCCGATTCCAAGTCGGGTCAGGCCCATTACCCATGCCATTTAAGGGAATTTTTCAGCTTTCTCTCCTCATTTCAGACCAAAAACACCTAAAAACTTCTAGAGAGAGAGAGGGAGGAGAACCTTAGAGAGAAAAAGCCATTTTGACCAAAATATGAGCCCCGAATCCCGAAGCTCATGAAGAGAAAACTGTTGTACGTCGCGTTGCCTTCAAATTGAGCTAAAAATCTGCCACGAAGAAGAGGGTTGACGTGGTTGCTGCATACTTAAGGTAAGATTAAGGTCCCTTTTTCATTTTTAACAAGTTTATTTAGAGTTTTAACGAATTAGAACGGAGAAAATAGCGTTATAAACTCGTTTGTTGTTTTGTTGAGATATATGGATTAAGGGGCTGTTTTAGGTCGATTAAATGGATGGAATTAGCTGAGTTATGATGTATGATAATTGTTGATATTGTTGTTGATAAGTTCTTGTTCTTGAATTTGGGAGAATAAAATGTATGAAGATATTGTAGACAAAGCGTATACCGGGCTGTTTTATATGATTTTCGTGGATGTTTTGTGACAATATTTTGGGCTATTTTAGGGTTGTTATGAATTATTTTGTGGGCTAGAATATCGTGGGATTCGCTGTAGTTGTTGTTGTTGTTGTGTTTGTTGTTATACTATGGATATACGAAAATAAAGAAGTGTATACAAGCATTGGTATACAAATGTATATTGGGCTGTTTTGGATGTAATTTAAGAATGGATTTAATTCTAGTTTGAAATGAAATTGTTGGTGTTGTTGTTGTTGGTATTTTGATTGATGTTTGGCTAAATTGGAATCTCGAGGATTGTTAAGTTTTCAAGGGAAATGCTGCCCGAATTTTGTTAAGTTTCATTCGTACTTGGATTGGTTAGTAAGTGATGCGGATGATCTAACTTGGCTTATGTTATTTTAATTTTAGACCTACAAGCTCGAGAAGTAGACGTTGGACATTTAGATAGAGTTCAAGGTATGTAAAGCTAACCCTTCTTTCTTTTTGGCATGATCTTTATGAAACAAACAGACGACGTGTATATGATTCCAAAGAAGTTTCTATTCTTAGAGCCACTAGGATGGCCAATGTTCTTGATTTCCAGAAGTTATTTCATTATGTCTTGATACGTGTATATGATTCCAGAAGTTCTATTTTGATATAATCCATAGTGACATTCGAAAGGTATTTGATATGATTATTGTCTTGGTTTTCAAATGATAGCTCGTTTTGATTATTCTATCGAGTCTCATATGTGTTTTAACTTGCATATGGTTGCTCACTACTCTGCTCGTGCATGCCTCAATATATCTTTCACCGAGTCCCGGGACGGGTAATCTTTCGTGCATAGTTTCAATGCATTGTTCACCGAGTCCCTCACTAGAGAGCCGGGTACGGTATATATATATATATATATATATATATATATATGATATGATGATATATTTATGGCGGCCAGGATGGTATATGATGACTTTATTCACCGAGTCCCATAATGGGCCGGCTATGATATATGATATTGACATGCATGATTTATGTTTCAAAAGGCAAGTGTTTTGGTATTCTGGATGTTATACTTGTCTCCTGTACTCCCTATTTCAGTTATGATCCTCTTTACTGTATTTCATGCTTTACATACTCAGTATATATCTCGTACTGACCCCCTTTCTTCGGGGGGCTGCGTTTCATGCCCGTAGGTACAGACACTCGATCCGGTGGTCCCCTAGCTTAGGATTTCCAATCAGCTGTCTTGGAGAGCTCCGTTGTTCCGGAGCCTAGATTTTTGGTACAGACCTTCTGATGTATATATATGTTTGTCCAGGGGTACGACGGGGCCCTGTCCCGTCATATTTCACTGTTGATACTCTTAGAGGTCTGTAGACATGTGTGTGGGTTGTATATAGATTATGATCAGCTGTGTCTATATAGTTTGTTGTGGACGTTTCTGTTTGTTGTCGCAGCCTTACCGGCTTACGTATGTTATCGATATGTAGTGGCAGCCTTGTCGGCTTGCGTATTATAATGATGTATAGTGGCAGCCTTGTCGGCTTGCGTATTATAATGATGTATAGTGGCAGCCTTGTCGGCTTGCGTACTTTATTACGTTGTGATTGGTTGATACTACGCAAGAGACAGATTATCATGATCTGTGACGTTGAGAACCTTTGGGTCTATGTCGATTCCCCTGTTGTCTATAGTGTCAGTTTGACTATGTTTAACATGTACACATATGGGTGTCCAGCTCGGGCACTAGCCATGGCCCACGGGGCTGGGTCGTGACAAAAGGAAACAAAGCATAAAGGCACATCGACCTATATGGTCGCTTTACACAACTGTCGACTCCTCGACGCTCTATCCACAGGACACTGTCTGCAATGTCTCTAACATATACAAAATACCATAACATAAGTACTTTGACTCGGCAACACTCCGAACTAAGATGGATCTCACCAATCCAGCTGATAGCCTGGGAACATCCTATAGCCAATGTCTTCTACTCATCTATATAAACCTCTGTGGCATGCAACGCAGCGCTCCCAGGCAAAGGGACATCAGTACGAACAATGTACCGAGTATGTAAGCCAGAAGTGAAACAATATACCTCGACTCAGATGATAAAAGAGTAACAGACTCAACCTGTACCTGTAACTAACTCTAATAAACATTTACGTGCATATGAACTTTTGATGCGGCATGAGTATGTGTGTGTGTGTGTGTGTGTGTATATATATATATATATATATAATGCATGCCTTCACCCTGCTCGCAGCCCCTTCGGGCATAATAGCATAATGGCCCCTTCGGGCATCATAATCATCGTATAGTAGTTGATCAGGTGGTTTGCGTATATAACGCCTTAGCCCTTCTCCCTTCCCCATGAAATGATGTCGTACATGTACGTAAATATGTAAATGCATGAAAATCTTTGAAAACCATCAAAAGACTCCCTTCGGAGCAATTTTAACGCAAAACGGGAACTTCTTCCCCTTTTCATGTGTCTCCTTCGAGACTCCAAAATTTAAATGTAAAATGCATATGAAAGAGAAAACCCTTTGAATGTCCCCTTCAGGAATTAGACAAAACTACGAAATTACACAACTTATGGATGCCCCTTCGGGACTTAAGAGGTCAAAGATACGAATACTCCTATATTATCTAGGAATAGAGTCTTTGGAGTTCCTTTATTTGCTGGGTTCGTTTAGATGATAAGGATCTTCATCACTACCATAATCATCACCACTATCATGTATCACTTTGAATGATCCATAACATAAACTGAGGCCATATGTTAAATAGCACTCTCAGACATAAGCTGAGGCCATAGCACCCTCAGACATAAGCTGAGGCTACAGCACGCTCAGACATAAGCAGAGGCTACAACACACTCAGATATAAGCTGAGGCCATATATTATATAGCACACTCAGTCGCGTCATAAAATCAACTTGAAACTTAGGCTTGAAAATCTCTAGGATTGGAGTCATCGTAAATTTCTTTAGAAACTATAGACTTCTGGCAATTCTAGGAGTAAAAATATTATGGATGTCATGTACGAAATCAAAACATAGGAATCATGCCTTTGAAAGAAAGGGACGAACCTTAACATACCTGATTGATCTCTTACGAATTAACGCTTATTCTCCCGAACTTGAAAATCTACATTCAAGAGAAATTATAATACCGTTAGACTTATCGTCATATACCTATCTCAAGTCCTTAAACCAAACTCCTTTAGAATCTGCCAAAATTCGAGCAGCATCTCCCCTGTTTATATGCCTAGCTCGGAATCTCAATTCAGCAATCAACAACAACAACAACAATACCAACATCAATAACATCACTTCCATCACCAATATGTACCATAAAACAGCCCACACACTGTCTTCCAACTTCCATAACTATCCAACTTACTACACAATTATTTAACGACTTTATCTCCGTAAATAAACCTTAAATAATACAAAAAGAGAAAGATTCATACCTATTTTCTTGTAAAGCCAGCAATACCCTCAATATCCACACTAAAATCCACCGCAAAACAATACTAGAATCACAACTATGCGTTACCCGGACCTAAACTACTACTCCGCTACTTGAAAATTGCTCACTTTTTGTTTTCCTCACTCTCTCTCTTCAATTTATGGAATTTTCTAGAAAAATCTGATGGAAAAGGGGGTTATTACCCTTTTTATAAGGGTCAAATTCGGGTCGGGTCACTGTAGCATTTTACTGTAGCAAGTCGGTTAGTGTAGCAGTACTGTAGCACGCGTTTCTGTTCTGTCAGCTGAACTTGTAAAGTCCATAATTCTCAACTCCGAAGTGCAATTGAAGAGCGATTGTTGCGTTGGAAACTAGACTCGACGAACTTCATTTTAGGATTTTGTTTCACCTTCAACCACTTCATATGCTAAGAGATATTCGTCCCCCAATTTGGACAAAAATTGCTCCTCATATTTTCTTCAAAGTCCGACAATCTTAATTTCCTTTATTCACTTGCCCGCCAATCCTTTCGGTACTTCTCATACATGATCATAAACCCTTACAACCATAAAATAGGCATATATCACTTCAGTGTTCACAATTAAGCAGTTAACACCTACGGAACTAAATGTTAGAACTGCGAGGTGTAACATTCTTCCCCCCTTAGAAACATTCGTCCTCGGATGTTGTAGATACAAATCCATGACGTTTTTACTGATGTCTTGAAGTTACTGTCCTTCTCTTATACTCCGATCGCCTTATTTTTAACATAGGTTGGTCAACCGTTTCTCTCGCAATCATTTGGAATCTCCAATCGTGAGTTTCGCACGCATCTAATTTCCCTCAAACTGTTCTAGTTTTTCATCCTCCCTTTATATCTAAACCTGTAGGTCTTCTTAGCACACTTCCCAAGGGGTCACCCATCCTATAACTACTCTAGCCCAAGCACGCTCAACCTCGAAGTTCTGATGGGATCAGGTGCATTAGTGCTGGTATGATCACGTCCATCCTACTGCGTGGCCTTTATCACATGACCTAAAACAAGTTGATGTTCTAAAGGATCCCAAGAAAAATTCTGATCATGCATCTCCCTCCGAATTGGAAAAGTTCCTCATGTTACTGACCACGCAATGTTGTTTTAGTCTTTGGAACTCCCTATTATTTCTCGATTTTCCCATTGTCGGGTTTTATAATCTCTCTAATACCTTAGTTAGTCATTGTGCTCGTAATCAAGCTTACTTGCTTCCCCCCTTAATGTCTTTACCTTATGGTGTTGTATTCCATTGCCATTCTCGATCGAAATTTCCTCCCATAATAATCCCTTCGTCACCGCTTTTGTTCTTTCATTTACGAATCCTTCAAGTGCCTTACTTGTCATTACTCAAAAAAACTACTTTAAATCTCAAATATTGTCTATAAGAATCCCTAGGGATACTCAAAACGATGATGTACCCAACTATTTGTCCAGTCGGAATAGTACTTTTTACTCCGATAATTATCGCCCAATGTCCACTTGTAGTGTCATCTTCATCTTATCATTCCATTAATCAATCTGGAACTATCATAGACGTATAATCTTCGTGATCTCCTAAATCTTTGGTCCTTGTCCTCCTTTGCCAGAGTGCCCATTATTTACAACCTTCTTAGTTCTGGTTATAAGGACGTATAGGCCAGTTCCGGAGTCCTCACATTCTCCATTTTTCATATACAACCTTACTCTATATCCTGTTGATTTATTTAAACTTGATCCTATCGAATTCTTTCCTGCTTTCATCCTAACCTTTTCCTCAATTATGTATTATCTAATCCTCAATGGGTATACTTTTTTCCTTGTCCAAGTTTCTCCCTCCTCCTTGATATCATAACCTTCCTTTTTCCTAATGCTCCCTCTTATGTTGTTAGTCGAGTTACCGCTATCTAACTTTAATCCCTGAGAAAACCCAATCCTGATTCCTTCTGTAGCGTTTGCTACCACAATTTTGACATACAACACAATCAATACTTTTGACATGTCGTAACATCGATCATAAGGGTATACGTAATACTCGATGTATCCAATTGTGACTTATCATCCCGTTGCCATTTGATTTTGTCCTAAACTTGTAGCTTTAATACATCTCCCCTCTTTTGACCAACTAGAAAGACTCATACCTCACAATCATTTCGAAATTCTAGTTGCAACGCTCATATGCTCTAAATTTTCCCTCGGGCTATTCTGGTGTCTCATATTCCTTTTTCATATGTCTAAATCTGTAGGTCTTCCTAGCATACCTTTCTACATTTTAACTGTGAATCTCGGTAATATAGCTTTCCTTAGAACCCTGTACTCATACTCATACTCATACTCGTACCCTGTCTCCTTGTCTAAAAGAATCAACCTCATATCCTTTACCTTCCTGCAACAACTAAATTGATCCTTGCAATATTTTACCTTCACTTACACACCTACTCTCTTCTCTCCATCGACATCGCACTTAATTTCTCTATCATCAAATAATCTTCACCATACCCATCTAAATAAAATTTGAGGTAAAGTCTTCTTATAAGGGTTAGCTAGAAATATACCACATGTTCCTAAGGTTGATACAATCTCTATTTCCTTCATCGGCTAAGCGACATCACATATAGGAGTTGTATAAGCAATCCAGAAAACAATCATAAATGCAAACCAGCTTACCTCTTGCGTCACGACTCGCAATATGCCTCAACCTTTATCGATCGTCCTTTTGTACTTTCCTAGTCATTTCCTCTTCCATTCATTAGCTACGCATTTCAATCATTCTTGCAACACCCTTACCATATCCGACTCATAATCCTTTTTACCAATACTTACCTCTGTGTTGATTCCCTCAACTTCTATTGTCCCTATAGTCCAAATATCATCATTCACTTCCTTTGTCGATACCATTCCTCTGCTAAAATCAATAATTAGTGCAAGGAATTTCATTTCCTATGACTTGTCTCTCATCGCACGATCTTAGATGTGAAATATGGGTAACCATCCTAAATGCCCTGTAGCCTCCTGTTTATAAATGTGGCGCGCAACACACCATAAACAAGACTCTATGGGACACGACTTTGCAGACAACCCCTAGGACGAACTGCTCCGATACCACTTCTACCACGACCCAAACCGGAGGGCCGCGACCGACACCCAAGACCCTACTCGGCTGAGTGCCATACTACCACTCCATCCTTGAGTCACAACTTTTTGTGAACCTTTAATCTGTGAAGTGACGCTTCCGTAAGGTACAAAAAAACCTTTCAATAAAACTCTTTTGTCAAATCAGGGACTTCTCCCTTATCGTTAATTGAAGAAAACGTTTAGTCACAAATAAAACTTTACAAAGGAAACAAAGCATAAAGGCACATCGACCTATATGGTCGCTTTACAAAACTGTCAACTCCAAGATGCCCTATCCACAGGACACTGTCTGCAAAGTCTCTAACATATACAAAATACCATAACATAAGTACTTTGACTCGGCAACAATCCGAACTAAGATCGATCTCACCAATCCAGCTGATAGCCTGGGAACATCCAATTGCCAATCTCTTCTAATAATCTATATACACTTGCGTGGCATGAAACGCAGCGCTCCCAGGCAATGGGACATCAGTACGAACAATGTACCGAGTATGTAAGCCAGAAGTGAAACAATATACCTCGACTCAGATGATAAAAGAGTAACAGACTCAACCTGTAACTGTAACCAACTCTAATAAACATGTACGTGCATATGAACTTTTGATGCGGCATGAGTATGTGTGTGTGTGTATATATATATATATATATATATATATATATATATATATAATGCATGCCTTCACCCTGCTCGCAGGCCCTTCGGGTATAATAGCAAAATGGCCCCTTCGGGCATCCTAATCATCGTATACCAGCTGATCAGGTGGTTTGCGTATATAACGCCTTATCCCTTCTCCCTTCCCCATGAAATGATGTCATCCATGTATGTTAATATGTAAATGCATGAAAATCTTTGAAAACCATCAAAAGACTCCCTTCGGAGCAATTTTAACGCAAAACGGGAACTACTTCCCCTTTTCATATGTCTCCTTCGAGACTCCAAAATTTAAATGTAAAATGCATATGAAAGAGAAAACCGTTTGAATGTCCCCTTCGGGGATTAAACAACACTATGAAATTACACAACTTACGGATGCCCCTTCATGACTGAAGAGGTCAAAGATACGAATACTCCTATACTATCTAGGAATAGAGTTTTTGGAGTTCGTTTATTTACTGGGTTCATTTAGATGATAAGGATCTTCATCACTACCATAATCATCACCACTATCATGTATCACTTAGAATGATCCATAAAATAAACTGAGGCCACATGTTATATAGCACGCTCGGACATAAGCTGAGGCCATAGCACACTCAGACATAAGCTAAGGCCATAGCACACTTAGACATAAGCTGAGGCCATAGCACACTCAGACATAAGCTGAGGCCATAACACATTCAGATATAAGTCGAGGCTATATATTATAAAGAACACTCAGTCGCGTCATGAAATCATCTAGAAACTTAGGCTTGAAAATCTCTAGGATTTGAGTCATCGTAAGATTCTTTAGAAACAATAGACTTCTTGCATTTCTAGGAGTAAAAATATTATGGATGTCATGTACGAAATCAAAACATAGGAATCATGCCTTTGAAAGAAAGGGACGATCCTTAACATAACTGATTGATCTCTTACGAATTAACGCTTATTCTCCCGAACTTGAAAATCTACATTCAAGAGAAATTATAATACCGTTAGACTTATCGTCATATACCTATCTCAAGTCCTTAAACCAAACTCCTTTAGAATCTGCCATAATTCGGGCAGCATCTCCCCTGTTTATATGCCTAGCCCGGAATCTCAATTCAGCAATCAACAACAACAACAACAATACCAACATCAATAACATCATTTCCATCACCAATATGTACCATAAAACAGCCCACACGCTGTCTTCCAACCTCCATAACTAACCAACTTACTACACAATTATTTAACGACTTTATCTCCGTAAATAAACCTTAAATAATACCAAAAGAGAAAGATTCATACCTCTTTTCTTGTTAAGACAGCAATACCCTCAATATCCACGCTAAAATCCACCGCAAAACAATACTAGAATCACAACTATGCGTTACCCGGACCTAAACTACTACTCCGCTACTTGAAAATTGCTCACTTCTTGTTTTCCTCACTCTCTCTCTTCAATTTCTGGAATTTTCTAGGAAAATCTGATGGAAAAAGGGGGTTATTACCCTTCTTATAAGGGTCAAATTCGGGTCGGGTCACTGTAGTATTTTACTGTAGCAAGTCGGTTAGTGTAGCAGTACTGTAGCACGCGTTTCTGCTTTGTCAGCTGAACTTGTAACGTCTATAATTCTCTACTCCGAAGTACAATCGACGAGCGGTTTATTTCGTTTGAAACTAGACTCGACGAAATTCATTTTAGGCTTTTGTTTCACCTTAAAACACTTCATATGCTATGACATATTCGTCTCCCAAGTTGGACCAAAATTGCTCCTCATATTTTCTCCAAAGTCCGACAAACTTAATTTCCTTGATTCACTTGCCCTCCAATCCTTTCGGTACTTCTCATACATGATCTTAAACCCTTACAACCATAAAATAGGCACATATCACTTCGGTGTTCACAATTAACCAGTTAACACCTACGGAACTCAATGTCCGAACTGCGAGGTGTAACAATTTTGGCTCTAAAAACCTCATATGGCCATAAAATTCGACGATTCAAGTTGCTACAGCTCAAACATTTCGATACCCATCTATCCAAACAGTCAAAACTCAATTCCAATATCAAATTTATATAATGGTGCATAAAAAGATCGGAGGCATTCGACTTACGTCAATTATTCAATACCTAAACTTGACCAAACGAAGTCCAAATCCAATTCCGAAAGTTCCTACAAGTCACAAATGATCACGCGAAGTTAACTTAAGTAAACATTTTCCAATATAGGTCTTATTTCTTTCTGTGACCAACTTTTAACTATAAATAAGCATATTAAATACTAATTCCAACATAATTGTCAAAAAACCAACCAAACAATCTCTAACATTCTCTCCCTCACGCTGCATGTGTGTGCGTGCTTGCGTCTTTGGTGAGTCACTAGTCCAGTAGAACAAAGACTCTCCGGAAAAGTTTCAGAGATGCGCCTCACAGAAACTTGTCCCCGCATTCCAACCAGCCCTCCGGCAGACTCCAGGTTCTATCTTTCTAGCCTATTACTTTCCCCTAGTTAATTGCTATTCTGGCGGTTTTTTTGAAACTAATTTATGTATTGTGTAGTCTCAAGTAGTACGTTATCTTTACAATTTGTCCGTGAGGTTTCTGCCTCTCTGCTTGCTTTCTTATCTATTTATTCATACACTTTCTTTCTTATCTCAAAGAGGTATATTATATTGTATGAATTGATTATTATATCCTTCTGTCTTGTATATGCTATAGACATTTTGCACATTTTTTTCTAGCCTGTATTTTGGAGTGTTTTAATTCTTGTTTTTGTCTATTAGTTGCTTTCTTGTCTACTTTATTTACACTTGAAAATTTTAGTAACCTGTGTTAGTAGCTTCGGGGAATGATGATAGTTTAAGGTCATGTCCTCAGTTGGGATTGGGGTTGGGGGTGAGGGGTAGGTGTGCTAAGGGTAACAATGTTACTTCTAGGATGAGAGTTGGGTCGTGGAACATAGGGACTTTGATAGGAAAGTCGATTGAGTTAGTGAAGATTCTTGAGAAGCAGAAGATAAATAGAGCTTGTGTCCAGGAGACTAAATGGGTAGGAACCAACTCTAAGGATGTAGATGGGTTTCAGTTTTGGTTCTCAAGAAAATCGAGGAGTAGAAATGGCATAGGTATTTTAGTGGACAGAGACTTAAGAGACCAAGTGGCGGAGATTAGGAGGGTGAACAATAGGGTGACGACCATTAAGATAGTTTTGGGAGGGATAACTCTTAACGTAATTAGTGCCTATGAGCCACAGACGGGTTTGGATGACTAGTACAAGAGGTGTTTTTGAGAGGACTTGGACGAGGTTGTAAGTGGTATCCCGCAGACCGAGAAACTTTTGATAGAAGGAGATTTTAATGGTCAAATAGCGTCCTTCTCAAATGGGTAATACGATGTACATGGCCGTTTCGGCTTTAGGGATAGGTATAAAGGAGGAGACTCGCTTTTAGATTTTGTGAATGCTTTTGAGTTTGTCATTGCTAACTCAAGCTTTTAGAAGAGGGAGCAACACTTGGTGACTTTCCATAGTGCGATGGCTAAGACTCAGATAGATTACTTGCTTCTTAGGAAGGGTGACCGAGGTTTGTGTAAGGACTGCAAGGTTATCTCAAGCGACAATCTTTCAACCTAATATACGCTTGGGGTTATGGATTTAGAGGTCAGGAGGAAGAAGAAGAGAAGGGTTCACTATGACTAACCTAGGACTAGATGAAGAGGCATAACTGGGGCCAAATCTCAGGAGATTGGGATGAAGTTAGATGGTAAAAGGACTTGGGGGAGTAGCGGAGATGCAAATAGTATGTGGGGTAGAAAACCTGGCTGCATTAGGTAAGCATCTAATAAGGTGTTAGGGGTCCCGAGGGGTTGTAGTAGTAGGCATAAAAGGGATTGGTAGAATGAGGAGGTCCAAGGAAAAGTCAAAGCCAAGAAGATTGCTTATACGACATTGGTGGAAAGAATAGAAGAGGAGGACAAGAGGAAGGATAGAGAGAGGTATAAGACTACGAAGAAGGAGGCGAAGCTAGCAATTATGATTGCTAAAACAACAGCTTTTGAGCTCTTATATGAAGAGCTCGAGTGCAAAGGCGGGGATAGAAAGTTGTAAAGGCTTGCCAAGGTAAGCGAGAAGAGGGCCTGTGATCTGGACCAAGTGAATTGCATCAAGGATGAGAATGGGAAGTGTTAGTAAAAGAGGGACACATTAGAAGGAGATGGCAAGAATATTTCCATAAGCTCTTGAATGAAGAAGGGGACTGGGATATCGTTCTAGGGGAGTTAGAGCAATCCAAGATGCGCAGATATTTCAGGTATTTTAGATGCATAATGGCTGCGAAGGTTTAGGGAGTTGTTCGAAAGATGAGGAGGGGACAAGTGACCGGGCCAGACGAGATTCTGGTGGACTTTTGGAAGACCCAGGAGAGGCAGGTATGGTCTAGCTAACTAGATTATTTAATGTTATATTTCAGACGGCTAAGATGCCAGAGAAGTGGAGCTGAAGTAATATGGTGCGTTGTACAAGAACAAGGGTGATATTCAGAGTTGCAATAACTATAGAGGTATCAAGCTACTAAGCCACACTATAAAAGTATAGGAGAGGTTGGTCGAATTACGGATGAGAAAGAGGGTTTCTATCTGTGGGAGCCAACTCGGGTTCATGCCGGGACATTCGACTACAGAAGTCGTCCATCTTGTAAGGAGATTGTTGGAGCACTATAGGGACAAGAAGAGAGACTTGCACATGGTGTTTATCGATCCAAAAAAGGCATATGATAAAGTTCCTTGGGAGGTTCTTTGGAGATGCTTGCAGTCTAAAGGTGTACCTGTGGCCTATATTAGGGATATCCAAGATATGTACGATGGAGCCAAAACCAGGGTTAGGACAGTGAGAGGTGACTAGGAGCACTTTCAAGTCGAGATGGGGTTGCACCAAGGATCAGCGCTTAGCCCGTTCCTATTTTCCTTAGTGATGAAAAAATTGACACGACACATTCAAGGGGAGGTGTCGTGGTGTATGTTATTCACGGATGATATTGTATTGATTGACGAGATGTGAGGTGGAGTTAATGATAGGCTAGAAGTTTTGAGAGAGGCTTGAGAGTCAAAACGTTTCATGTTAAGCAGGACGAAGAAAGAGTACCTGGAGTGTGAGTTCAATAATGTGACATCTGAGCTAGAGGTGGAAGTGAAGATTGAGGCACTAGTAATTCCTATGAGGGACAACTTCAAGTATCTTGGGTCCATAATCAAAGGATATGGGAAGATTGACGCTGACGTCGCACACCGTATTAAGGTGGGGCTGGCGAAATGGAGGCTCGCCTCTAAGGTACTGTGCCATAAGAAAGTGTTGCAGAGGCTAAAAGGTAAGTTCTACGGAGTGGTTGTTAGACCAACAGTTTTGTATTGGGCAGAGCGTTGGCCAGTCAGGAATGCCCACATTGAGAAGATGAATGTGGAGGAGATGAGAATGCTTAGATAGATGTGTGGGCATATGTGGAGGGATATGACTAAGATTGAAGTTATATAGAATAAGGTGGGGGTGGCCTCTGTGGTAGACAAGATGAGGGAAATAAGGCCAAGATGGTTTGTACATGTGAAGAGGAGGTGCGAGAATGCACCAGTGAGGAGGTGTGAGGGGTTGACTATAACAGAAGTTAGGAGAGGTAGAGGTAGGCCGAAGAAGAATTAGGGGGAGGTGATTAGACAAGACATGACATAGCTCCAATTAACTAAGGACATGACCTTGGATAGCAGGGTGTGGAGGTTAAGGATTAGGGTAGATGGTTAGTAGGTAATAGAGTCGTTATCATATGATTCAGGGTAGTCGCGTAGTTTATTTTTCGCTAATGTGTATTGATATAATTATTACGAAGCTTCTAGAATAGACGGCTTGCAAAACAGAGCATCGAATCTCAAAATGACCGACTGAGTTGTTACATTTGTAGTATTAAAAAAACCCAATAGATCCCCCATTTAGGTTCAACACTTCTGTAAGACAAAAATGAACATGAAAGTAACAAGTTCAACAAGAGAGAAATAAATAGAGAAGAAACCCCTAATTCTGATAGAGCAGAAAACCTAAATCCTCAATTTGCCTTCTCGATTGTAAGTGAGCTCCATAGGTTGGAGAGCAACAAACCTGCTTCAATCCAGTTGAATTTATGCGTTCTTCAGATGCATTCAAATAAGTTAAAGCTTGATTCATATGTTTGAAGCTATAGTTCGTCAAGTTTGAGAGTATAAAGCCTTTGATACACTTGAAGCAATGTGGCTTTGGATATATTGAAATTAGAAATTAAAAGTGAGAAAGAAAATAAAAGGAAGTTTTTAGGATGGATTAGCTAAATCAGCAAGGGGAAAATAAGGTGGAGATTAATAACCATTGCAATTTTTTACTTAAAATCGTTACCATCGAGGAATCTATCACAATAGATTCAACACCGTTGCAATAAGTGACCCATATGGAAATGGTTCTTAAATTTATGCAATGGTTTAATTGTGTAAATGTCTCAATGGTAACAAAACTCTATCGTAACATATATAACTATATCGACCTATTTGGTCGTTATTGCAATTTTTACCTATTTACCCTAATTGACCCTTCCCTGAACCTTGGTAGTATAATTTTGACCCGCGGTGATGGGTGACATGGGTCCCGAGGTAATCGGGTGAGTATTATGATGACTTATGAGAATTAGAACCTTAAAGTGAAAATCCGTTGACCGATAGTTAAACTTTGGTTAAACAGACCTTATTCGAAAATCTGTCGATTTTGTGAGGTCCGAAGGGTCGATTATGACTTGGTGGGATGTTCAGTTCAGTTCCTGAGGCATGCCGGAGCATTTTGGATCATTGGTTGGAAAGTTGGTTCTTTGCCATTGTGTGTTGACCCCGTCAAATAGACATCCGTTAGGAATTTCGAGACCATGAGTGAGTCTATAACATGTTTTTATGTATGTTTACATGTCTGGTTTGCATGTGGGAGGTCTCGGGTGATTGTTGGGTTTCAGGACGAACTTGGTGAAAAACCAGAAAGTTTCTGGTGTCTGATCTCTTGCCCCAGCGAGACTGGATGCCCCATAGCGAACCCGACTCGGCGAGGCCTGGTCCACTGGCGCAGGATATGTGGATTCTTTTGGAATCCGCTCAAGCAGACGGTAATCTGCTGGAGCGGATGTGCTATGGCGGATGTATACCGCTACAGTGGATCCGCTGTAGCGGACAATTTTCGTTGCGACGAAAATCACAGATTCAGAATGATATTAAATGCTAAGGGCAAACATTCATTTCCCATTCGCAAAATTATTTTTCCTAGGTGTGTCTAAGGAGATTTGAAGTGGTTCTAGGTGGATTCTTCTTGGGGTAAGTCTCTCTAACCTTGCTATCCAATATTTACCCTTCCTAAGTGTTACACCTCACACGTCGGGACTAGCATTGTATCGTAGCATAAGCCGGGAAATGGGAGTACTCTTGGATCGCGGGAGAATTAAGTTGTAGCCGGTGCTCGGCAAAGGGTAAGACATGTTTTAAATACATTTGATAGATAATGTTATGTATGGAGCGTCTCAGAAGGGTTGGAGGTCAAGCGAAGTGAAGTGAAGTAGCAAGGCTTTGGAAAGAGTTGGTTATGTTCCGGGAAGGACAACCTTGGCACCAAGGGACATGACCTTTATCAAGAATAATTAATGATAAACATCATGTATGGAAAGTTTTGGAAGGTTCGTGTTACGCCTCTCGTTTGCGTAGTAGTAGAACCTATGGTTTCCTAGTCGGGTATCCTTGGGAATAAAGACTCGAGTTCGATTTTTGAGATAGAAAGTGTCTTAACCCGTGTATAAAGGTACCAGCAGGTGTTCCTGGCAATCTATAGGATTAGAAATTGAACGAATCGAATCGACGCGATCCGCACTGAACTAGAGAAGTCTGCAGACACCAGTCATCGTCGATGATACGACTTTGATGGGTTACTACAGCCCTGAATCTGTAGGGGCAGGTCGACGGAGCACGTCGACGGGTCATCGACCCGCTCGTCGAACCGCACCGCTATAACTTTTAACCTCCAATTATAAATATATGGTCCACGACCCTATTTCTCAATTTCCTCCATTCCAAATAAGAGAAACCCTACTATTTTCTCTCCCAACATTTTTCGTCATTATTAGTGGAGATTTGGTAAGATGCGAGACCCGTGAACCTGTGCTCGTCAAGAAGAAGGTTGTTTCTAGGGTTTCTTCAAGTTGGAAAGCTTATGAAGTTAGAGTTGAAGTTGATCCTTGGAATCTTAAGCCCCTCAAGACTTACAGTTCGAGAGGTAGGATTTGGAAGATTGGATATACTTCAAGGTATGTTAAGGCTATCCTTTCTTCCATTTGGCATGATCCTACGATATGAGCCACCAAACGAGTAAAAAAGTTTCCATATTACTCTACTCTTTGAAGCATTAGGACTACTTCAGTCTCTGATGTTCATGTACCCCAGTTATGAGTGTTCCTTCTGTTCATGGGTCTAGTTCTATGTATACAGTTTATTCATGCATTACATTCATTATATATCTATGTATATTGACCCATGACTAAAAGGCGTTATATACGCGAATATTATATATGTGTAGGGTATAAGAAGAGGAATAGGCGTTATAAACGCATTACCACCTGATCAGCTGGTGCATGATGATGATATAAGGATTGAGCTACACGTACCACAACAAATGTATATAATGATGGCCGCTGAGAGGCTTATATGATATGATGGTATGCCATAGAGGCTTGACAGGCGTTATGTACGCACACATATATATATACGTATGACCTACATTGATAGGCATAAGCATGCATATTATGCTGCCACAGAGGCATTGTCAGTTATACAGATTTATGCAGATACATACAGATACTAGTTCATACAAGTACATGCAGATAGTCATTTCAGCTTATGAGTTCAGATCTTATTCATGATTCTTATATATATATACATGTTGTTCTAATTCCTTTCATACTCAGTACATTATCCGTACTGAATCTCCATTGCTCGGGGGGTTGTGTTTATGCCTGCAGGTTCAGGTAGACCGACAGGTGGTCCATCTTAGTAGGATTTCTATCCAGCAATGGTCAGTGCACTCCATTTGATCCAGAGTTCTAGCCTATATTGGTATGCTAGCCTTTTTGGGATGTACATGCTTATGATATGATGTCTCATCCTTTCTACAGCTTTTATTCCAGTAGAGGTCTGTAGACAGTTATATGTATTAGTCAGACGATTTAGCCTTGTCGGCTTCTATTCTTTTGTGTACACTATATGTAGCAGCCTAGCCGGCTTGCACTATTCTTTCAGCATGTTTATGTACATAGAGGTTGTACAGAGTTCGTGATGTCACCTATTTATGAGTCACTTTAAGACACTTGTGGGCCCTTAATGTTTAGTAAGGTTCAGATATGAGTATTGGGGTGTCTGGTCGCTAGAGGTTAGAAAATCGACACAACTCGTCGGTTGGGTCATGACAGAAGTTGTATCAGAGTTCCTTCCTAGGGTTGTGTACAAACCGTGTCTAGTAGTGTCTTGTTTATGGGTGTGTTGTGCACCACACTTATAAACAGGAGGCTACAGGACATTTAGGATGATGTCGTTCTTTTCTCTTAGATAGTGCGATAGAGCCGTGTGTTGAGTGTTTGCTTTCTGATGATTTGTTCTGGTTTTAGTGATTCCCCGCAAGAAAGCTACAGCTGATCGGAAGGGAAAGAGAGCGGTCGGTGAGGCCACTAGCCGTACTCGGCAGGCTACGAGGGCTCAGGATGAGATTCAGAGTGAGGGGCCGTTTGAGACTTTGCATACCCCGCCTCCAGCACCTGCCCCAGCTCCTCAGCCGGATGCACTGGCCAGGATATGCCGGATGTTGTGCATGTATTGACTAGATTAGTAGCCGACCAGGCTCAGCGGCAGGGACTTGGTGTTGACCAGGAGGACAGGGCTAATAGTTCTAGGGTTAAGACATTCTTTGGGTTAGGTCCTCAGAGTTTTCGGTGATACGGCAAAATATGGACCCCAGGATTTCATTGGTGGTATGCAGATGACCTTGAGGGTTATGCACGTGGATGAGGTCGAGTCTGTGGAGTTGCCTTCGTATAGGCTTCGTGATATTGCAGTACAATGGTATCAGACATGGGAGTTATCTAGGGGAGAGAATGCCCCTCCAGTGGTTTTGCGAGAGTTTTTAGATGCTTTTATTCACTATTATTTACCACCAGAGGTCCGACGAGCCCAAGTAGACAGGTTCTTACGTATTGAGCAGGGCAGTATGAGTTTTCAGGAGTATGGTGTACACTTTGATTCCTTAGCTAGATATGCCCCAGCCATGGTGACTAAGATGGAGGACAGAGTTCATCGCTTTGTGGCTAGTCTAGGGCCCTACCTGATACCTGAGTGTACGACTGCTGCATTACAGGCAGGCATGGATATCTCATGTGTAAAGACATATACACAGAATATGGAAGATCGTAAGAGTTAGAGAAGGACAGAGCGTGACCGCAACCGGGGCCATGGCAAGAGGGACAGATCATTAGATATCGGGGGTAAGTATAGAGGAGTACAGAGAAAGCAGTACTCCCGATATCCATTCCATTCAGCAGGGAGTGCATCTCAGCGGTTTTCAAGTCCGAGGTTTGATTGGTCTTCTTATTCTGGCGCGGGCCAGAGTTCCAGAGCATCAGGCTCTCAGTACCGACCAGAGTCAGGCCGGGTGAGGCCACCCTTGCCGCGGTGTGCTCAGTGTGGTAGGCTACACGCTGTGCAGTGCCAATTTGGACTGGATGGTTGCAATGCTTGTGGTTAGTTAGGCCACAAGATGAGGGAGTGTCCGATGAGGGTTGGTATAGTCATGATTCATCATAGAGGGTCTGTGGCTGGTTCTTCTTCTGCAGTGCGCCCTTCAGGGCAGGTTTTTTTAACACTATCAGGGTGAGTTAGAGGGAGGAGTGGAGCATCCAGCTCGAGCAGTCCTTAACACCGCGTATATGTACTAGCCGGTAGGCAAGATATTGAGTTGTCTCCTGATGTCGTCACAGGTATATTATTAGTCTCCTCCTATGATGTGTATGCACTGATTGACCCATGTTCTTCCTTATCATATGTTAATACATTTGTTGTTGGAAAGTTTGGGAGAGTGCCTGAATCGATTAAACCATTTGAGGTGTCTACACCAGTTGGTGATCCAGTTATAGCTAAGTGAGTATACCGAGGCTGTGTAGTTATCGTTTTCAATCGCCATACTGTAACAGATTTGATTGAGTTAGAAATTATTGATTTTGATGTTATCATGGGAATGGACTGGTTGGCTTCTTGTTATGCTAATGTTGATTGCAGAACAAAGATGGTTCGAGTTCAGTTCCCAGGCGAGCCAGTCCTAGAGTGGAAGGGCAATGCTGCTTCGCCGAGGGGTAGGTTTATTTCCTACCTTAAAGCAAGGAAGATGATCAGAAAATGGTACATCTATCACCTATTTCGAGTTCATGATATGCATGTAGAGTCGCCGACTCTTTAGTCTCTTCCCGTCGTTAATGAGTTCCCAGAAGTGTTACCAGATGAGCTTCCAGGCATTCCTCCAGAGAGAAAGATTGATTTTACTATTGACTTATTTCCAGATACTCAGCTAATATCTATTCATCCTTATAGGATGGCACCTGCGGAGTTAAAAGAATTGAAGGAGCAGTTGAAAGATTTGCTTGAGAAGGGTTTTATTAGGCCCAGCACATCACCGTGGGTAGCACCGGTATTATTTGTAAGAAAGAAGGATGGCTCTCTGCGAATATGTATTGATTATAGGCAATTGAATAAAGTGACTGTAAAGAATAAGTATCCGCTCCCAATGATTGATGATTTATTTGATCA
Organism: Lycium barbarum; assembly: GCF_019175385.1. Lineage (NCBI taxonomy): Eukaryota > Viridiplantae > Streptophyta > Magnoliopsida > Solanales > Solanaceae > Lycium > Lycium barbarum. The sequence goes on from NC_083339.1 coordinate 67,659,086, forward strand.
ATTCCAAGGCGCCAAATACTTCTCAAAGACAGACTTGAGGTCAGGATATCATCAGGTTAGGGTGAAGGAAAAGTATATTCTGAAGACAGCATTCCAGACTAGATATGGCCACTATTAGTTCCGTGTTATGTTGTTCGGGCTAACTAATGCCCCATCTGTATTCATGGATTTGATGAATCGTATATTCAGATCCTTCCTAGATTTGTTCGTGATTGTGTTTATAGATGATATTCTTGTATATTCACCATTAGAGGCTGATCATGCAGAACATCTATGTGTAGTGCTAGGAATTCTTCGAGGTAGGGAGTGTTATGCCAAGTTCTCCAAGTGCGAGTTCTGGTTGAACTCTGTGTCTTTTCTGGGTCACATTATTTCGGAGGAAGGCATCATAGTAGATGCCCAGAAGATGGAGGCTGGGAAGAATTAGCCAAGGCCAATGGCACCAACAGAGATACGTAGTTTCATGGGCTTGGCAGGTTATTATAGAAGGTTCTTAGAACGATTTTCCTCTCTTCCAGCCCCATTGACTAAATTGACTCAAAAATTAGCTAAGTTCTAATGGATAGATGCTTGTGAGCAAAGTTTTCATACGTTGAAGGATAAGTTGACTTCGGCACCCATTTTGACTCTTCCAGAAGGAGCAGATGGCTATGTGGTATATTGTGATACTTCATGTGTTGGATTGGGTTGTGTGTTGATGCAACACGGTAAGGTTGTCGCTTATGCTTCTAGACAGCTGAAGAACCACGAGATGAATTATCCAACCCATGACCTTGAGCTAGCGGCAGTGATTTGCGCTTTGAAAATATGGAGGCACTACTTATACTGCGTCTATGTTGATATCTATACTAATCATAAGAGTCTCCAGTACATCTTTAAGCAGAAGGACATGACTTTATGCCAGAGGCGATGGCTAGAGTTGTTGAAAGACTATGATGTGGATATTCTGTACCATCCCGGGAAAGCTAATGTAGTAGCCGATGCCCTCAGTTGTAAATCCATGGGTAGCTTGTCATATGTGCCGCTAGAAAAAAGAGAAATGGTCCGTGAAGTTCATCGAATAGCTAGCCTCGGAGTTCGATTAATAGATTTAGGTGATGCAGGACTTACTGTTTAAAACACATCGGTGTCATCTTTGGTAGCAGAAATAAAAGAACGTCAGTACGAAGACCCTGTTCTAGTTCATTACCGAGATATAGCCCCTCAGAAAGAAAAGACACCCTTTGTAATTACAGGTGATGAAGTACTCAGATATCAACGTAGATTATATGTTCCTAAAATTCCCGGACTTCTTCAGCAGGTTATGGGGGAAGCACATCACTCTCACTATTCTATTCATCCAGGATCAACAAAGTTGTACCATGATCTCAAGGAAGTTTATTTGTGGGATGGTATAAAAGAGATATAGCAGAATTTGTTGCTCAGTGTCCGAATTTTCAGCAGGTCAAGATAGAACACTAGAAGCCTGAAGGTCTATTGCAGGCTATGGAGATTCCGACATGGAAGTGGGAGGTAATTAATATGGACTTTATTACGGGTTTGCCTCGTACCCAGCGGAAGTATGATTCCATATGGGTTGTAGTTGATAGACTTAAAAATTCAGCCCACTTTCTGCTTGTCAGAACTAGTTATACAGCCGAGGATTATGTGAAGCTTTACCTCAAAGAGATTGTACCACTTCATGGTGTTCCCGCGACCATTATCTCAGATACGGGAACACAGTTCACAACTAATTTTAGAAGTCTTTTCAGAATAGATTGGGGGCTCAGGTGAGTCTTAGTACTGCATTTCACCCGCAAACAGATGGTCAGGCGAAACGTACTATACAGACGCTTGAAGATATGTTGGGAGCTTATGTACTTATTTTCAAGGCAGTTGAGGTGATCAATATCCACTTATTGAGATCACATATAATAACAGTTACCATTCTAGTATTCAGATGGCTCCTTATGAGGCCTTATATGGGCGGAGGTATGGATCTCCCATAGGATGGTTTAATGTCGGAGAGAATAAGTTAGTAGGCCCAGACTTAATTCAGCAAGCAGTTGATAAGGTGAAAGTGATCTGAGAAAGATTGCTAACAACTCAAAGTCGACAGAAATCCTATGCGGATAATCGGCGACGCATGCTAGAGTTTGAGATAGGCGATTAGGTTTTCCTGACAGTTTTGCCTATGAAGGGAGTGATGAGGTTTTGCAAGAAGGGTAAGTTGAGCCCTCGATATATTGGGCCATACAAGATCATTCGTATTGTAGGTAAGGTGGCATATGAGCTAGAATTTCCTTCTGAGTTAGAGTCTATACATCTGGTATTTCATGTGTCTATGCTTCGTAAATGCATCGGGGATCCTTCCAGAGTAGTACCAGTACATGATATCCAGGTGACTGAGCAGTTGTCATATGAAGAGTTTGCAGTGGCTATATTGGACATATAGATTCTTCGATTGTGAACTAAGGAAGTAGCATCATTTAAAGTTTTTTGGAGGATTAAGAATGTTAAGGAAGTAACTTGGGAAGCGGAAGAGGCAATGAAGATTAAGTACCCACATTTGTTCCCAGCAGTACAGGAGGTTTAATCTGAGGCATCATCTTCCCCAGGTATTACCCCATTTTCAGTAATCGTGATTGGTCTCGTGAGGCCATGGTATTGTACGTAGTAGTATGTGGCCCTCTGTGGCATTATTTTGGGTTGTTGTGTGCAGGTCGGATTGGTATAAGTACAGGAGAAACTCTGCCAAAATTTTTATTGGCTCATGATTTGCTCAAACATTCGAGGACGAATGTTCCTAGGGGGGGGGGGGGGGCAGAATGTTACGCCTCTCATTTTCGTTGTAGTAGAACCTATGGTTTTCTAGTCAAGTATGCCTTGGGAATAGAGACTCGAGTTTGAGTTTTAGAGATAGAAAATGTCTTACCCCGTGCATAAAGGTACCAGCAGGTGTTCTTGGCAATCTACAGGATTAGAAGTGGAACGAATCGAATTGACGCGATCTGAACTGAACCGGAGAAGTCTGCAGACACTAGTAATCATCGATGAGCCATCATTAATGCGGCGTCGATGGGATTCTACAACCCTGAATCTACAGGCCCAAGTCGACGCTGCACGTCGACGGGTCATCGACCCGCTCATCGAACCACACCGCCGTAACTTTTAACTTCCAAGTATAAATATATGGTCCACGACCTATTTCTTATTTTCCTCCATTCCAAATCAGAGAAACCCTACAATTTTCTCTCCCAACATTTTCCATCATTATTAGTGGAGATTTGGTAAGATCCGAGCCCCGTGAACCCGTGCTTGTAAAGAAAATGTTGTTTCTAGGGTTTCATCAAGTTGGAAAGCTTAGGAAGTTGGTGTTGAAGTTGATCCTTGGAATCTTAGGCCCCTCAAGAATCACAGTTCGAGAGGTAGGAGTTGGACGATTGGATATACTTCAAGGTATGTTAAGGCTATCCTTTCTTTCTTTCGGCATGATCCAACGATATAAGCCAACAAGCGAGTAGGCGAGTTTCCATATTTCTCTACTCATAGAAGCATTAGGAGTAATTCAGTCTTTGATGTTCATGTACCCCAATTATGAGGGTTCCTTCTGTTCATAAGTCAAGTCTATGTATACAGTTTATTCATGCATTACATTCATTATATATCCATGTACATTGACCCGTGACCAGAAGGCGTTATATACGGGAATATTAGATATATGTGAGGTATAAGAAGAGGAATAGGTGTTATAAAGGAAATACCACCTGATCAGCTGGTGTATGATGATGATATAAGGATCGGGCTGCACGTACCACAGCAAATGTATATGATGATGGCCGCAGAGAGGCCGATATGATATGATGAGATACAATAGAGGCTTGACAGGCGTTATATACGCACACATACATATATACGTATGACCTACATTGATAGGCATGAGCATGCATATTATGCGCCCACAGAGGCATTGTTAGTTATACAGATTTATGCAGATACATACAGATACTAGTTCATAAAAATACATGCAGATAGTCATTTCAGCTTATGAGTTCAGATCATATTCATGATTCTTATATATATACATGTTGTTCTTATGCCTTTCATATTCAGTACATTATCCGTACTGACTCCCCGTTGCTCGGGGGGCTGCGTTCATGCCCGCAGTTTTAGGTAGACCGACAGGTGGTCCATCTTAGTAGGACTTCTATGCAGCAGTGGTCAGTGCGCTCCATCTGATCCGGAGTTTCAGTCTATTTTGATATGCTAGCCTTTTTGGGATGTACATGCATATGAGTATGACGGGGCCCTGTCCCGTCCTTTCTACAACTTTTATTCCAGTAGAGGTCTGTAGGCAGTTGTATGTATCAGTCACACGATGTAGCCTTGTTGGCTTCTATTCTTTTGTGTACAGTATATATAGCAGCCTAGCCGGCTTGAACTGTTCTTTCAGCATGTTCATGTATATACAGGTTGTACAAAGTTCATGATGTCACCTATTTATGAGTCAATTTAAGCCACTTGTGGGCCCTTTATGTTCAGTAAGGTTCAGATATGAGTATAGGGGTGTTTGGTCGCTAGAGGTCAGACACTCGTCACGACTCATCAGTTGGGTCATGACAGTTCCGGGAGCAAGCGGATTGAAGAAAAGAAAGTTAGTAAGACTTTGGAACAAGTTGATGGAATTTCGGAAGCTAAATTTGGTCCAACTAAGTAGGAGTGTAACTTTTAGTGTACAAGGATTTTTTAGGTGTTTCAAGAGCCTAAAATGAAATTCGTCGAGTCTACAATCCAATGCAACAAATCGTTCGTCAATACGACATCGGAGTAGGAAGTTATATGCATTTTAAAATGGACTGCTAAGAGGCCCGCGAGCCTACATGGAAATTCTAGAAATCACTTAAAGGCCCACAATTTTTGGCCCATTAAGCGAAACCCGACCCACCCGCCTATAAATACTTCACTACCTCATCATTTCACCGGATTCACCCCCAAAAATCAGTCCATATCCATGAGAGGTTACATAGTGAGAGATTAAAGCTAATTTAGACCAATTCAAGGTAATTAATGTTAAATCCAAGCCCCAGAGGTGCGTATGACTTCTTAGTTTTCGGGTCCGCCATCGGATCATGGATGTAAGGGGCAGAACCCTCACATGCAAATTGACCTATGAAGCTTCCAAGGTTAATTAAGGTAAATCTCTCTAGATTATTGTTAATTAAAGTAATCCATAGCGATACTTGCTAAATTATCGTGTATTGAATTAAATTGAACGAGAAGTGGGTGTCTCTTCGTAGTGGGTGTTAGGGATAGATTTATATGAATATTGGCTTGAATGGATGCTGTTGGTACTGGGTGTTGTCGTTATTGTTGTTTTTGGTGTTGTTGTGGTTGTTATGGCAAAGCCAGGATGTAGTAGAAATAGAGGAGGTGATGCCGAAATTTCCGCAAATTAAACTCTTCAGGATTATATGATTTAGCTAAGTTGAATCTGCGAATCTATGAAATGAACTAAGGAAATTATTATTGACATAGGTTTTGGGATGAGGGGACGAGCAGTAGAATAAGAGAGCGAGTCGGATTAGCGAGACAATAAAGACAGATATGTAAGGTTTAGTTGTCCTTATTTCCTTGGCACAGGTCTTAGAGCTATTTAGCGTGCATGCTCCTCCGTTCGAACCGTCCAAAGTTTCACAAAGAAAAGAATGCGTTTTAATACGAAAGCTGGATTTTGAGAAAAAGCCATGTTTTACGGGATTTACTGATTTTATGGAAAAGTATATTTTATACGATTTTCTCTAAAAGGGTGTATTGATTATGACTAAAATTCTGTTAGTGCGCAATCCTTGACCCTTGTTAAATTCCACAAAATGTCACGTATAATCCTTATGCTTGTTTACTGATATCATAACTTTTATTGATTGTTCTTTTGGCTTTGATATACATTCCATAACTAATTCGGAGGTCACAACCTTACATCACTCTGAAAGGCCCGTTTCTTATTCTTGAACTCTACATGCATTTATATATATACTATATATGCACTATTTTACTTGCCGAGCTGCGCTATAGTAGGCCGGGTACGACACGTGAATGTGCAACCACTGATCAGTTGGGTATGTTTACGGAGTCCCGAAAAAGGCCGGGTACGTTATGATGATGAGGATGATATGAAGTTTCCCTGACATGGGAGGATATGATTATGATAATGCTTATTTACCGAGTCCTAAAAGGGCCGGTTACGATATCTCACCGAGTCCCACTAGGTCCGGGTACGTTATATACATATATATGTATACAAACTATATTGCATATGAAAAATGGTTTTATCGTGCATTGCATATTAACTGCTTTCAGACTATGTCCTTCGTTTTTCTTATCTTATGGTTATGTCTTGTTTCATTAATGTATTTAATCTTGCTTTACATACTCAGTACATATTTTTCGTACTGACTACTCCATTTGGAACCTGTATCTCATGATGCAGGTCAGGACAGGTTCCAAGAAGGAATACTGTTATAGGCGCACCACTTGCGGGATTACTATGGATTTTGTAAATGCATTTTAGACTTGTCGGTGAACATGTGGTCCTGACTTGTTTTGATGTTTATGTTTACTACTCTTAGAGGTTCGTAGACCTTGTCAGTAGGTCAATGTTAGTCATGAGGGCTACGTTTTGCTAAATAGGCCTATTTTTCTTATGTTATCTTTTCGTGGCGGCCTTGTCGAAAAGCGTAATATGATATTGTACTTATGCATATATATTAGCTCTGGTTCTGTCTAGATGGTTTTATGATTGTTGTGATTGTGCTATTTAGTTCGGGTTAGCTCAGCAGTCATTTCGGCTGTAAGGTCGGGTGCCCATCACGCCTCCCGGCGGGGGTGTCACAAAGTGGTATAAGAGCAGGTCAGTCCTAGGGGTGTCTGCGAGCCGTGTCTAGTAGAGTCCTGGTTATCGGTATGTTATACACCATATCTATAGCTAGGAGGCTGCAGGACATTTAGGAGATCTCACTTCTTCATATCCTAGATCGTGCGTTAGAGCCCAGCTAATGATACATCTATCTAATACACTATGTGTTTGAACTTTAAGCGATGCCTCCGAAGAAAACGACGAAAGCCGGCCAAAGGTTGACCCATGCTGGGGAAGGTCCCTATCGGGTACTTCTAGCGGAATCTACTCACAGTGAGGCCCAGAGTACTACTCCGATCGCTCCAGCTCCGGCTCAGCAGGCTCCAGCTCCTCCCCTAGTGGCTCTAGACCAGGATATGCGCACTGCGGTACTGTTGTTGACCCAGTTAGTGACCGCCCTGGCACAGCGGTAGAATAATGTTCCGGATAGGGCTGTTAGTTCCCGCGCTCATGATTTTCTCAATCTGGATCCTCTAGTTTTCTTGGGATCCAACTCGAAAGGGGACCCTCAGTATTTCATGGATCGTATGAGTCGGGCATTAAAGGTAATGCATACATCTGACACCGACTTGTGGAGTTAGCTTCTTATTGGTTGAGGGACATTGCAGCCATATGGTATGAGTCGTGGCTTCACACAAGAGGGAATGATGCACCTCTGACGTTTTGGACTGAGTTTACTAAGGCTTTCTTGGCTTACTATATGCCTCCTGAGATACGCAGAGCTAGAGTTGATGAGTTTCCGTTGCTTCGCTAGGGTAATATGAGTGCCCGAGAGTATAGTACGAAGTTCAATTCCTTGGCAAGATATTCTCCAGCTCTTGTTGCATAAATGGAAGATACGGTGCATCGGTTCGTGACAGGGTTAGGATCTCACTTGGTGACTGAATGTATGACTGTTGCACTGCAGGACAGGATGGAAATAGCTCGTATACGTGCTTATGCCCAAAACCAGGAAGAACGGAAGCGTTAGCAGTGAGTGGAGCAGGGTTTAGATATGGGTCATTCTAACTGGGCAAGGTCCGCAGGGTATTCAGGAGATTATCAAGGAGGCCATTGATCCCAGTCTTTTAGGCGACCAACCCCTTCAGCGATCAGCGCACCATCAAGGTTTCAGGGCAACGTTATGATAGAGCTACCTATTCCGGTCAAGTTCAGGGTTCTGGGGTGCGTACTTTATCATTAAGAGGAGAGCCCAGTCAGTTTAGGCCCTCATTGCCATTGTGTGACAATGTGGTAGAAGGCACACCGGCCAGTGCTGCCAGAGTATGGGAGAGTGTAACTGGTGTGGGAAGCCAGGCCATGTTATACGGGAGTGCCCTTATTAGGGTAGAGGTGGCCCAGCTCAGCCCATAGGCTCCTTCGCATGTTCTTCAGCTTCTGTACGCCCTATGGGGAAAGGTTCTTGTGCAGCAGCAGCAGGTAGAGGCAGGGGCAGAGGTCAGGTCCAGAATGCCCGTGGGAGCCGGAATCGTATCTACGCGCTCACTGGACGACAAGATCCAGAGGCATCCCCAAAAGTTGAGACAGGTACTTTGTATATACGCTCTCGAGACGTATATGTGTTAGCTGATCCTGGTTCTACCTTTTCCTATGTCACTCCATATGTTGTGGTCCAGTTTGGTATTAAACCCGAGTTTTTGTCCAATCCTTTCTCAGTTTCTACCCTAGTCAGAGAATCGGTTTTTGCTAGAAGGGTCTATCGTAGGTGCGTGGTTGTTATTTGTGGAAGCAAAACCATTGCGGACTTGGTAGAATTAGAGATGGAGGATTTTGATGTGATAATGGGCATGGATTGGTTGGCTTCTTGCTATGCCAATGTGGAATGTTGGTCCAAGGGAGTTAAGTTTCATTTTCCCGGTGAACCCGTTCTTAGGTTTAAGGCACGAAAAATGGTTACTAAGAGTTATATTTATCATTTGCTGAGAGTTTTTAGTGCGGAAGCTGAACGGCCCACTCTACAGTAGGTTTCGTTGGTTAACGAATTCCAGGATGTATTCCCGGATAAGTTGCTAGGGCTTCCGCCCGAAAGAGAGATCGAGTTCGCCATTGATGTGTATCCGGGCACACAGCCAATCTCTATACCTTTGTATCGCATGTCGCCAGCAGAGCTATGAGAGATGAAGGTGCAGTTGTAGGACTTGCTGGATAAGGGCTTTAGGTGTTATTCGTGCGCAAGAAAGATGCCTCTCTAAGGATGTGTATTGACTACCGGCAGCTGAATAAGATCACTATTACGAATAAGTATCCCTTGCGAAGAATTGATAACCTATTTGACCAATTATAGAGTGCCAAGTGTTTTTCTAAGATCGACCTCAGGTCAGGTTACCACTAGTTGAGAGTTAAGGGGGAAGATTGTTACACCTCGGAAAATCTTCCGTTGGTACGCAAGTGAATGAACTAGTGAAATACAAGTATCGGGTTAATGATGACTTAAGGGCATTTTGGGAAAGAGTTATAACGTCCCTTAGATTGCTAATGAAGTGTTAAACAAGTGTTAAGAAGGTTCCATAACGATTGGAGATCAACGAAGTGACGAGAACAAGTTCAGTGGACTGGTGAGTTTTACGGCACATTATACGGACCGTATAATGTTTTACGGACCGTATAATGGACCGTAAAACCATCACAGCGAAGGTTGCTCACTGGTGCAATTTTACGGTCAATTATACGGACCGTATAAATTTTTACGGCCCGTATAATGAACCGTCAAATGGTCACAGTGAAGGGTGAAGGAAAGGGACGTTTTACGGTCAATTATACGGACCGTATAATGATTATACGGACCATATAATGGACCCCGACAGATCAGTGATGGGTTATTTAATAATGGACCAAGTTCATGAAATATTTCCACATTTCATCCTTCTCTCTAAAACATCTCTCTACATTTATTACACAAGTTTTCAAGGATTATAAGCCATCAACAACATAAATCAAGTGAATCAAGGGTAAGGAAACCCATTAAAGACAATTCAAGTCAAGAAATCCAAATGGAGGAAAACTAGGGTTTTGCTCAAAGTGGAGTATTATCAACTAAAGCTTGTTCCTACAACATATAAGGTAACATTCATGATATTCATATGTTTTTTAAGGTATTTGAGAGTTAAAATGCTTGGTCATTAGAAGAGTATAGAAAAATGGGTTATGAATGATGAATAGTGACGTTTTTGAGAAATAGTTTGAATTGAATCATGATTGTTGTTGTGTTGTGACATGAATGTGTTACAAATGACGTTAAGACCATGAAATAGACATTGTATATGAATGGACGAAGTTGGGTGTTGTGACCATGAACATGGACAAATGAAAGTAAATTGAGAAACCTTGATAATGTGAATAATGTGGATGATGAATGGCCATTGTTATGATATTGTGAATGTATTGTTGACGTTTGGAAGTTGAATTACGATATGGAGGAATGTTGTATAAATAAAGGAGATGTTGTCCGATTTTCTCTAGCTTTGGCCATGTGTGTTAGTTATCGATTCTAATGATAGTATGACCATAATGAAGGTAGAAACGTGAGCACCGAAGGAGTACGTGCAAGTGTAGAATAGCTCGACGAAAAGGTATTTAAGGCTAACCCTTCTTTCATAAGGCATAGTTCTTTGGCCAAACCTCAAATCTTCTATAAGCTTATAATGTCTTCCATGACTTATATTCCGAGCTAGTAAGCTCACGATGCTTGATATGCACTACGATTGTACCAAGTTCCTCACATGACGAATAAGCCTATAATATAGATGTAACGATAATGGTGATGATAGTATGATGAAGAGAGCAAAATGATGCCAAAGATGCTTATGAGCTATTATATATGTATATGTGCCTATGAAGGGCTACAATGGAACCCCGAGCTTATAATGTCGGGTAGAATATATGCATATGAATATGTATAGAGTATGTATATGATTACGTAACGCGCGCACACATCTGCAGATGGTACGGATAACCCTGAAGCCTTGGTAGGGCCAGGTAGATATAACCTTGAGCCTTGGTTGGCCAAGTATGTATGAAACACCGAACCTCTATGGTCGGGTACGCTATGTATGCCTATATATATATATATATATATGTATATGCTATGTAAATGACATCATTAAGAGTACGAATATGTTATGTATATGAGATGTAAATGATTATGAGGGTAATTAAGTACGGATATGGATGTATGTATGCGGATACGCAATAGAAACGGAATGTCTCTATAGAAAGCAAGTAAGTGCCATGATGACGAAATTATTGTCTCCCCTCCTATGCTACTTCACATGTTGTGTATTATGCTTCTATATCGATGTTGATCATGCTTTACATACTCAGTACATTATTCGTACTGACGTCCTTTTGTTTGTGGACGCTGCGTTATGCCCACAGGTGCACAGGGAGACAGACTTGATCCATAGCAGCTTTCTCAGAGATTACATAGCAGTGCTCCATTTCATTCGGAGCCATAGCTTTTGGGTACTTATTCTTTTGTGTGTATAGGTATGGGCATAGCGGGGTCCTGTCCCGCTCATGTGATATGTATACTCTTCTTAGAGGCTCGTAGACATGTGTATGTGGGTAGATATGTTTGGCCTTGTCGGCCCATGTTTTGTATATCATTTTGTTGGCCTCGTCGGCCTTGTACATTTGATGTAGCATAGATACCTATGATGTTATCCAAGATGATTGTTGCCCAATGGGACTAATATGATTGATGACTAGAATGCATGACTTGATTTATGAATCGCCTAGATATTATGTGAATGTGTGTTAAGGGGTACCCGGGTGGGGTAGCACCGAGTGCTCGTCACGGCCCCCTAGTCGGGTCGTGACAAAAGTGGTATCAGAGCAGTTCAGTCCTAGGGTGTGTCTACGAGCCGTGTCTAGTAGAGTCTTGGTTATGGGTGTGTTGCGCGCCACACTTATAAATAGGAAGCTGAGGACATTTTAGGAATAAATGACCTTCTTTCTTCATAAGAATCGTGCGATAGAGCTATGATGTAAGAAATTCTTGTTCCTTAATAGTGTGTTGTGTATTTCAGAGAATGCCTGTAAAGAGAAAGGCTACAGCTGCCCAAAAGGGCAAGACGGTGGCAGAAAAGCGGGCTGGAAAAGCACCGCCACCGGTAGTAGAAGAAAATGAGGCCCAGAGTGCGGCTCAATCCCAGTTCTCCCAGACAGTGCCGTTTACTGAAGAGCGTGAGGAAGCTCCAGCTCCTCCCCCGGAAGCTTCAGGCCAAGATGTCAAAGAGGCCATACAATTGCCACAGTTGGTTGCTGCTCAGAGTCAGCGGCAAAGTACGAGGCAGTGTGACAGGGCTGTTAGTGCAAGGGTCCGTGATTTCATTACTTTAAACTCTCCGAAGTTCTTTGGGTCAAAGCCGGATGAGGATCCTCAGGACTTCATTGATGGTATGTTGAGAACGCTCCGATTGATACACGCTTCAGACACCGAGTCGGTGGAGTTAGCGTCATATAGATTGAGACATGCCTCGGTCCAATGGTATACGGTTTGGATGGCTTCACGGGGAGCCAATGCACCTCCCCCTATATGGCAAGAGTTTGTTGATGCTTTTCTCTGACACTATATGCCTCCGGAAGTTCGGCGAGCTTGAGTCGATAAGTTCGTGAATTTGACGCAAGGTAGCATGAGTGCTCTAGAGTATAGTCTCCGCTTCAATTCCTTGGCCAGGTATGCTTCGGCTATGGTAGCGGATATGGGTGACCGGGTACACCGATTTGTGAAGGGCCTAGGACCACACTTGATGGATAAATGCTTGACTGCATCCCTTCAGGACGGTATGGATATTGCACGCATTCAGGCATATGCTCAGAACTTAAAAGAAAGCCTACAACAGCGGAGAAGTGAACGCGAGCAGGATAGGGGTCATAGCAAGAGGGCCAGATCTTCAGGCCCGATGAGTGAGTCCAGAGGCGGACACAGGCAGCAGCTCCCTAGACATTCAGGCTATTCTATGACCAGTGCATCTCCACGGTTTCCAGGCCAGAGCCTTGATAGATCTGCTTGTTCAGGGCCGAGTCCCAGTTATTCAGGACCTCAGTTCAGAGATGATTCAGGCCAGTCAAGGCCACCTGTACCACGATGTTCCCAGTGTGGGAAGTTGCCTTGGGGTCAATGCCGATTGGGCTCAGATGGTTGCTATTCATGTGGTCAACCAGGCCATATCATGCGTGATTGCCCCTCAGTACATGGTAGAGGTAGGACCCAGCCATCAGGGTCGATAGCTGGAGCATCAGCATCTGTACGCCCTACGGGGCCAGGTTCACATGCGCTAGTCGGCCATGGTAGAGGTAGTGGGATAGCTCCCACTTCTAGCGGACCTCAGCACCGTTTTTATGCTTTGGCTGGACGCCGAGATCTTGAGTCTTCTCCTGATGTGGTCACAGGTATATTATCGGTATTATCTCATGATGTATATGTTTTGATTGATCCGGGCTCCACATTGTCATATGTTACTCCCTATATAGCGGGTTGATTTAAAATTGAGCCGGAGTCGATCGAACCTTTTGAGGTGTCTACACCCGTGGGGGAGTCGGTAATAGCTAGCCGAGTATATAGAGATTGTGTAGTTGTGATATGTGACCGTCGTACTATAGTTGACTTGCATGAACTAAAGATGGTAGATTTTGATGTCATTATAGGCATGGATTGGTTGGCTTCTTGTTATGCCAATGTTGATTGTAGAATGAAAATGGTTCGCTTCCAGTTTCCGGGAGAACCAGTTCTAGAATGGAAAGGGAATACGGCATCACCAAAGGGTAGGTTTATTTCCTACCTAAAGGCAACGAAGATGATCACAAAAGGGTGCATTTATCACCTAGTGCGAGTTCAAGATGTAGAAGCTGAGTCGCCAACTCTTCAGTCAGTTCCTATAGTGAATGAATTTCTGGATGTATTCCCGGAAGAGCTTCCAGGCCTTCCTCCCGAGCGGGAGATCGATTTTGCTATTGATGTGTTGCCAGACACTAAGCCTATATCTATTCCTCCCTATAGAAAGGCACCCACAGAATTGAAAGAGTTGAAGGAGCAATTGAAAGACTTGCTCGAGAAAGGCTTCATTAGGCCTAGTTCATCCCCGTGGGGAGCACCCGTATTATTTGTCTGAAAGAAAGATGGCTCTTTGAGAATGTGCATTGATTATCGGCAATTGAATAAAGTGACGATCAAGAACAAATATCCTCTTCCGAGGATTGATGACTTATTTGATTAATTACAAGGTGCCAAATGGTTTTCAAAGATTGATTTGAGGTCCAGGTATCATCAAGTGAGAGTTAGGGAGAAATATATCCCTAAGACAACCTTCAGAACAAGATATGGCCATTTTGAGTTCCGAGTAATGTCGTTTGGGCTAAATAATGCGCCGGCAGTATTTATGGATTTGATGAACAATGTATTCAGGCCTTTTCTGGATCTTTTCATGATTGTGTTCATCGATGATATCTTGGTGTATTCTAGATCCGAGGTCGAGCATGCGGAACCATGAGAAGAATTATCCAACCCACGAACTAGAATTGGTCGCAGTGGTTCATGCTTTAAAGATATGAAGACATTATTTATATGGTGTCCATGTGGATATTTATACCGATCATAAGAGCCTTCAGTGTATCTTCAAGCAGAAAGAGTTGAATCTGCGGCAACGACGATGGTTAGAATTGCTAAAAGACTACGATGTTGATATTTTGTATCACCCCGGAAAGGCAAATGTTGTGGCTGATGCTCTTAGCCGTAGATCGATGGGAAGTCTAAGTGACGTACGACCAGAGAAGAGAGAAATGGCCCGTGAGCTCCAACAGTTAACCAGCCTAGGAGTCCGAGTAGTGGACTCAGGTAGCAGCAGAGCTACTATTCAGAATTCTGCAGTCTCGTCGCTAGTAGCAGTGGTGAAGGAGCGACAATATGAGGATCCCATGCTAATGCAGTACAAAGATACACTCCCTTAGAAAGAGGAGTCATCATTTGATGTTTCAGGAGACGGAGTCCTTCGATGTCGAGGCAGATTATGTGTTCCTGATGTGGTGGGGCTACGCCACCAAATATTGAGAGAAGCTCATTGTTCCCGTTATTCTGTCCACCCCGGAGTGAGGAAAATGTATCATGATCTCATGTCTGTATATTGGTGGAATGGGATGAAGAGAGATGTCGCGGAATTTGTGGCTCAATGTCCTAATTGCCAACAAGTGAAAATCGAGCACCAAAAGTCGGGCGGATTGCTGCAAGCTATATAAATCCCAACTTGGAAGTGGGAAGTGATTAACATGTATTTCATTACAGGCTTACCCCGTACTCGACGTAAGTATGATTCCATATGGGTGATTGTGGATACTCACTAAATCAGCTCATTTCTTACCAGTCAGAACGACGTACGTGGAAGAAGATTATGCAAAGCTTTACCTTAAAGAGATAGTGAGACTCCATGGTGTTCCAGTATCGATTATCTCAGACAGAGGAACTCAGTTTACAGCTAATTTTTGGACGTCTTTCCAAGAGGGTCTAGGGACCAAAGTGAGCCTTAGCACACCAAGGAATTCTTTTTTTTGTTGGGAGGGTGGATCCTATAAGAAACTTGCCCCTTTTGGCCTTTCATTTTGAACTTCGTGAGTAAGTAAGTCGTGGCGCGCTCCTTCCCCACCTCGAGATCAAAATGGCCAAGGATCGAAGGGTCTACCATTTTTGAATTTTTGAGCTTGAAAAACTTGAAGAACAAGTTGATGGGTCTTATTGATTAGGTGAAAATTTAAGTTTAAGGGTTATTGGGTTTTGTTCTCTAACATTTCATCCACAGACCGATGGGCAAGCCGAACGTACGATTCAGACTCTTGAAGATATGTTACGGGCATGTATGATAGATTTTGGAGGTAGTTGGGATGATCATTTGCCACTCATTGAATTTGCTTACAATAATAGTTATCATTCTAGCATTCAAATGGCACTTTATGAGGCTTTATATGGGCGAAAATATAGATCCCCAATTGGGTGGTTCGAGGTAGGGGAGACTAAATTGGTCGGGCCAGACTTGGTCAAGCAAGCCATAGAGAAAGTCAAGCTCATACAAGATCAGTTACTAGCGGCTCAAAGTCGCCAAAAGTCCTACGCGGATAATCGTCGAAGGGACTTAGAGTTCCAAATTAAAGATTGGGTATTCTTGAAAGTGTCACCAATGAAGGGCGTTATGAGATTTGGCAGAAAGGGGAAGCTTAGTCCCCGGTATATAGGGCCTTATGAGATTGTGCGCAAAATAGGCAAAGTGGCCTATGAGTTAGATCTACCTCCAGATTTGGATTCAGTCCATCCAGTTTTCCATGTCTCGATGCTTCGGAAATGTGTTGGAGATCCTACGAGGATCGTCCCAGTAAATGATGTTCAAGTGACAGAAAAGTTAACTTATGATGAAATACCCATTGCCATATTAGATAGGCATGTACGGAGGCTTAGAAACAAAGAAGTGGCCTCAGTTAAGGTTTTGTGGAGAAATAACAATCGAGAGGAAACGACATGGGAAGCGGAAGAAAATATGCGATCCGAATACCCACATTTATTTCAGCCTTTGGACGAGGGCCAAGATGAGACGTCAAAATCATAAGGTATGTATGATTTCCTTTTTAGGCTTTTGGGTCATGTGTGGCAAAATTTTAAATGCTATTATGTTGTGGCTCTGTGAGGCATCGATATTATGGGTTGTTGTGACAGGTTGGTAGTGCCATATTATAAGGGAAACTCTGGCGAAATTTCTGTAGAATCCCCGAGTGCTTAACATTCGAGGATGAATGTTCTTAAGGGGGGAAGAATGTTACACCTCGGAAAATCTTCCGCTGGTACGCAAGTGAATAAACTAGTGAAATACTAGTATCGGGTTAATGATGACATAAGGGCATTTTGGGAAAGAGTTATAACGTCCCTTAGATTGCTAAAGAAGTGTTAAACAAGTGTTACGAAGGTTTCATAACGATTGGAGATCAACGAAGTGACGAGAACAAGTTCAGTGGACTGGTGAGTTTTACGACACATTATACGGACCGTATAATGTTTTATGGACTGTATAACGGACCGTAAAACCATCACAGCGAAGGTTGCTCACTGGTGCAATTTTACGGTCAATTATACGGACCGTATAAATTTTTACGGCCCGTATAATGAACCGTCAAATGGTCACTCTGAAGGGTGAAGGAAAGGCACGTTTTACGGTCAATTATACGGACCGTATAATGGACCACGACAGATTAGTGATGGGTTATTTAATAAGGGACCAAGTTCGTGAAATCATTTCCACATTTCATCCTTCTCTCTAAAACATCTCTCTACATTTATTACACAAGTTTTCAAGGATTATAAGCAATCAACAACATAAATCAAGTGAATCAAGGGTAAGGAAACCCATTAAAGACCATTCAAGTCAAGAAATCCAAATGGAGGAAAACTAGGGTTTTGCTCAAAGTGGAGTATTATCAACTAAAGATTGTTCCTACAACGTCTAAGGTAAGATTCATGGTATTCATATGTTGTTTAAGGTATTTGAGAGTTAAAATGCTTGGTCATTAGAAGAGTATAGCAAAATGGGTTATGAATGATGAATAGTGACGTTTTTGAGAAATAGTTTGAATTGAATCATGATTGTTGTTGTGTTGTGACATGAATGTGTTATAAATGACGTTAAGACCATGACATAGACATTGTATATGAATGGACGAAGTTGGGTGTTGTGACCATGAACATTGACAAATGAAAGTAAATTGAGAAACCTTGATAATGTGGATGATTAATGGCCATTGTTATGATATTGTGAATGTATTGTTGACGTTTGAAAGTTGAATTACGATATGGAGGAATGTTGTATAAATAAAGGAGATGCTGTCCGATTTTCTCTAGCTTTGGCCATGTATGTTAGTTATCGATTCTAATGATAGTATGACGTTAATGAAGGTAGAAACGTGAGCACCGAAGGAGTACGTGCAAGTGTAGAATAGCTCGACGAAAAGGTATGTAAGGCTAACCCTTCTTTCATAAGGCATGGTTCTTTGGCCAAACCTCAAATCCTCTATAAACTTATGATGTTTTCAATGACTTATATTCCGAGCTAGTAAGCTCACGATGCTTGATATGCACTACGATTGTACTAAGTTCCTCACATGACGAATAAGCCTATAATATAGATGTAACGATAATGGTGATGATAGTATGATGAAGAGAGCAAAATGATGCCAAAGATGCTTATGAGCTATTATATATGTATATGTGCCTATGAAGGGCTACAATGGAACCCCGAGCTTATAATGTCGGGTAGAATATATGCATATGAATATGTATAGAGTATGTATATGATTACGTAACGCGCGCACACATCTGCAGATGGTACGGATAACCCTGAAGCCTTGGTAGGGCCAGGTAGATATAACCTTGAGCCTTGGTTGGCCAAGTATGTATGAAACACCGAACCTCTATGGTCGGGTACGCTATGTATGCCTGTATATATATATATATATATATATATATATATATATATGTATATGCTATGTAAATGACATCATTAAGAGTACGAATATGTTATGTATATGAGATGTAAATGATTCTGAGGGTTATTAAGTACGGATATGGATGTATGTATGCGGATACGCAATAGAAACGGAATGTCTCTATGGAAAGCAAGTAAGTGCCATGATGACGAAATTATTGTCTTCCCTCCTATGCTACTTCACATGTTGTCTATTATGCTTCTATATCGATGTTGATCATGCTTTACATACTCAGTACATTCTTCGTACTGACGTCCTTTTGTTTGTGGACGCTGCGTCATGCCCGCAGGTGCATAGGGAGACAGACTTGATCCATAGCAGCTTTCTCAGAGATTACATAGCAGAGCTCCATTTCATTCGGAGCCATAGCTTTTGGGTACTTATTCTTTTGTGTATATAGTTATGGGCATAGCGGGGTCCTGTCCCGCTCTTGTGATATGTATACTCTTTTTAGAGGCTCGTACACATGTGTATGTGGGTAGATATGTTTGGCCTTGTCGGCCTATGTTTTGTATATCATTTTGTTGGCCTCGTCGGCCTTGTACATTTGATGTGGCATAGATGCCTTTGATGTTATCCAAGATGATTGTCGCCCAACGGGACTAATATGATTGATGACTAGAATGCATGACTTGATTTATGAATCGCCTAGATATTATGTGAATGTGTGTTAAGGGGTGCCCGGGTGGGGTAGCACCGGGTGCTCGTCACGGCCTCGTAGTCGGGTCGTGACAAAGATATCCCGGAGACAGCTTTTCAGATGAGGTATGTACACTTTGAGTTCACGGTCATGTCCTTTGGATTGACGAACGCTCCAGCAGCTTTCATGGCATTGATGAATACGATGTTCGGACCCTACTTGGATTTCTTCGTCATAGTGTTCATAGATGACATTTTGGTCTATTCTCGCTCTGAGGCAGAGCACGCGGATCATCTGCGAAGGGTACTGCAAACGCTACAAGATCGCAAATTGTATATGAAGTTCTCCAAGTATGAGTTCTGGTTAAATTCAGTGCCTTTCCTCGGTCACATAGTGTCAGATGAGGGTATTAAGGTGGACGAGCAAACGATTACGGCTGTCAAGGATTTGCCGAGACCAACTACGGTTTATGAGGCTCGGAGTTTCTTAGGATTGGCAGGTTATTACCGAAGGTTTGTAAAAGGATTTTCCTCTATAGCAGCTCCATGACGAAATTAAGCATGAAGGTGACTAAGTTCCAATGGTCAGGAGCCTGTGAGCGGAGTTTCCAGACGCTGAAGGATAAGTTGACGTCTGCTCCCATCCTTACTCTTCTAGAAGGTACAAAATGTTATGCCATCTACTGTGATGCGTCAAGAATGGGTCTGGGATGCGTATTGATATAGCATGGCAAAGTGATATCCTCTGGTTCTCGACAATTACAAAAGAATGAGCTGAACTATCCAACCTATGACCTCGAGTTAGCAGTAGTGATTTATGCCTTGAAGATATGGTGGCATTACTTATACGAGGTACATGTTGACATTTATACTAATCACAAGAGCCTCCAATATATCTTTAAGCAGAAGGAATTAAATCTAAGGCAGCGAAGGTGGCTTCAGTTACTAAAGGACAATGACGTGGACATAATGTACCACCCTGGAAAAGCCCATGTGGTGGGTGGTGCAGTAAGACAGAAGTCTACGGGTAGCAAGTTTAGGGGTTTGTTTGTATAATGGATTCAGAAGAGACTGGAGTTACCTTAGAAGATATAGCCCAATCAGCGTTTGCAGTTGAAGAAAAGGCCCAATGGAGTGAGGATCCAGTTCTTGTCCGTATCAAAGAAGGAGTTCAACAAGGCCGAACATCAGCCTTTGAGTCAGATTTGGAAGGGATTCTTAGGTATCGAGGTTGCTTGTGTGTTCAAATGTGGCTGGACTTCGAGAAAGAGTTATGACAGAATTCGATCAATCCCGGTACTCTGTTCACCCAGGTTCCACCAAGATGTACCATGATCTTAAGGGTTTCTACTGGTGGAATTACATGAAGAAAGACATCGCAAGGTTCGTAGCTCAGGGTCCCACATGCCAGCAAGTGAAGATTGAGCATCAGAAGCCTAGTGGGTTGTTGCAGGAGAAGGAGATTCTAGCTTGGAAGTTGGAAGCGATTAATATGGACTTTATTACAGGATTACCTCGCTCCCATCGGAAGTATGATTTTATCTGAGTGATCGTTGATAGACTGACAAAGTCAGCTCATTTCCAATTAGTCAAGACCACTTACACAGCCAAGGACTATGCCAAGTTATACATAAATGAGATCGTGCGTCTTCATGGGTTGCCGTTATCGATTATCTCTGATAGATGTGCTTAGTTCACGGCGAACTTTTGAAGATCATTTCAGAAAGGTTTGGGAACTCAGATAAACCACAGTACAACTTTCCATCTACAAGCCGACGAACAAGCAGAGCGAACTATTCAGACTCTGTAAGATATGCTTAGGGCGTGTGCTTTGGATTTTCAAGAAAGTTGGGAAGATCATTTGCACCTCATAGAGTTTTCCTATAATAGTTATCACACAAGCATTGGGATGGCTCCGTATGAAGCTTTGTACGGGGCGGAAGTGCAGATCCCCCGCAGGGTTGTTTGAGGTTGGAGAAGTTAGTCTATTTGGTCCAGAGCTTGTATATCAGGCAATTGAGAAGGTAAAACTCATCCAGGAGCGCTTTCATACCGCTTAGAGCCGACAGAAGTCTTATGCGGATGTACGAAGGAGGGAGTAAGAATTTAAAGTAGAAGATTGGGTATTTCTGAAAGTATCGCCAATGAAAGTCGTAATGAGGTTCGGTAAGAAAGGAAACCTCAGTTCCAGGTACATCGGTCCCTACAAGATCATTCGGAGAGTGGGTTAGGTAGCGTATGAGTTGGAGCTTCAGTCCGAACTGCAGGCAGTCCATCTAATGTTCAACATATCTATGCTAAGGAAATGCTTGGGGGATCCTACTAGAGTTGTTCCAATTGATGATATTCAAGTCACGGAGAGTTTGTCTTATGAGGAATAGCCAGTTCCTATCCGGGACAGACAAGTTCGTTGGCTCAAGAACAAAGATGTGGCGTCAGTAAAAGTATTGTGGAGATGCAAGGAAAAGGAAAAGATGACATGGGAAGCCGAAGCGGAAATGAAGTCAAAGTACTCTCGCCTATTTCCTAAAGAAGGTGCTGACCTAGGAAAAGCATATCAAGACCCAACCTCGACCTCAAATGCCATGCAAGGTACAAAGTAACCTTAGAATTACTATCGAATCATTTAAAAGTTTTGTTCTGTACTTAAAACATGTGTAGATGGTTGCGGTGTGCTCACTTGATAAACAAGGGACTAAGTCTCTATGTTATTTGGGAAGGTAGTGCCTACTGAAGTTGAAATCTGATTATACTGTACACAAAAGAATAAAAGCCGACAAGGCTATATTATCTGACTACTACATACAACTATCTATAGACCTCTACTTGAATAAAAGCTGTAGAAAAGATGAGACAGGGCCTCGTCATACCCATACGTATACACATCTCAAAAGGGCCATACCAAAACTGACTGTAGATCCTGATCGAATGGAGCGTACTGGCCGCTGCTAGATCTAGAGGTCCTACTGAGCTGGACCACCTGCCTGTCTCCCCGTACCTGTGGGCATGAACGCAGCCCCCCGAGTAACGGAGATTCAGTACGGATAATGTACCGAGTATGTAAGGCATAAGAACAACGTATATGCGTAAGAACTCATAACTGAAATGACTGACTGCATGTACCTGAATGACCTAGTATCTGCCTAAATCTGAATAAATCTGCATAACTAACAATGCCTCTGTGGGTACATAATATGCATGCTCATACCTATCAATGATGGTCGTGCATCTGTATGAGTGCATATATAACGCCTGATGTATGTGCATATATAATGCTTAGAAGCCTCTATGGAATCTCGTCATATCATATTGGCTCCTCTGTGGCCATAATCAATATCATCATCATAGTAGTAATGCGTACATAACGCCTATATCTCTTCTCATACTTTACATATATCTAGTATTCACGTATATAACGCCTGATATGTGTGCGTATATAACGCCTCCTAGTCGTGGGTCAATGTACACAATTATATAATGAATGTAATGCATGACTAAGCTGTATGCATAGAACTGGCTACATAAGACTTGACCCATGAATAGAAGGATTACTCATAAATGGGGTACATGAACATCAAAGACTGAAGTACTTCTAATGCTTCTAAGAGTAGAGTAATATAGAAGCTCGCTTACTCGCTTGTTGGATCGTATCATAAGATCATGCCAAAAGAAGAAAGCAATGACCTTAACATACCTGGAAGTATAATCAATCGTCCAACTTCTACCTCTCGAACTTGCAAATCTGCAATTAAGATAACACAGGGCTAAATTAGGCTATTTTCTTCGCTTACTAACCATCCTCAACTACGTATAAAGCTCAACGAACTATAGACACTAATTTCTTTTGTAAGCTTACAACACTCCAACTTCTCATTCGATCCCACATCAACTAACATACTCACATCAACAATGCTAACACACACACACACACATATATATATATATATATATATATATATATATATATATATATATATATATATATATATAAATCAATATATACGTAAACCCGTTTCAAATCATCTCTTAATATAACCCTATATCACTACATTGCCCTTCATCATTTAACACTTCCACAATTACCTCCTTTTCACTTAACATCACTAAAACTCTTGATAACCAACTTAAATATAAGGGTAGAAATCAATTACATACCTTCAGGGGTAAATAATCCCAAGAATCACTTCAACTTCAACTCCCTAAACTTCACAACCTTGAAGAAACCCTAGAATCAACCTTCTTCTTCACCATCTCGGGTTTACGGGGTCCGGGTTTTCTCAAATCTTCACTAATATGATGGAAAATATTTTGAGAGAATATACTAGGGTTTTTTAATTTAGAGAGAAGGATAAATATGAAATAGGGTCATGGACCACCTATTTATACTTACAAGCCAAAAAGGCTAGTACGTCTGGTTCGACAAGCGGGTCGACGACCCTTCGACATGTCGATGGTCCATCAACTTGCCCCGTCGACTTACACCTGCAGATGCATGGCTACGGGATCCTGTCAACGCCGCATGTCGACGGTCCGTCGACGATGACTGGTGTCATGCAGATTTTTCTGAACAGTTCAAATCGCATCGATTCAATTCGTTCAACTTTTAACTCTATAAATTGCCAGGAATATCTACTGGTACCCTCGTACACGGGGTATGACATTTTGTACCTCCAAACATGGGCTCGAGTCTCTATTCCAAGAGCATACCCAACTAGGAAACCATAGGTTCTACTACTACGAACACGAGGGGTGTAACATTTTCTCCCCCTTAGGAACATTCATCCTAGAATGTTCGAACAATCCTAGGCTATAAATTTTTTTGCAGAGTTTCCCCTGTACTTATACCAATCCACCCTGCACACAACAACACAAATAATGCCACACAGAGCCACATATTATAACAAACAATACCACGGCCTCAGACTACCAATCACGATAACTGAAATGAAATAATACCTGGGGGCGATGATGTCACGGACTGAACCTCCTGTACTGCTGGGAAAAAATGCGGGCACTCAGTCTTCATTGCCTCTTCTGCTTGCCAAGTCACTTCCTCAACCTCCTTATTCCTCCACGAGACTTTAACGGAGGCTACATCCTTAGTTCGTATCCGACAGACCTGTCTGTCCGATATAGCCACTGGAACTTCTTCGTATGTTAACTGCTCCATCACTTGGATGTCATTCACTGGTGTCACTGTTGAAGGATCTCTAATACACTTATGAAGCATTGATGCATGAAATGCTTGATGTACCGACTCTAACTCAGAAGGCAATCCTAGCTCATATGCAACCGTGACTACTGTACGAATGATCTTATAAGGCCCAATATATCGGGGGCTTAACTTACCCTTCTTGCCAAACCTCATCACTCCCTTCATAGGTGAAACTTTCAGGAACACTCAATCCCCCATCTTGAACTCTAGCTTACGTCGCCGATTATCCGCATCGGATTTCTGTCGGCTCTAAGCTGTTAGCAACCTCTCTCTTACCACTTTCACCTTATCAACAGCTTGCTGAATTAAGTCTGGGCCTAGTAACTGATTCTCCCAACAACGAACCACCCTATGGGCGATCTGCATCTCCGCCCATATAAGGCCTCATAAGGAGCCATCTAAATGTTGGAATGGTAACTGGTTTTATATGCAAACTGGATAAGAGGCGAATGATCATCCCAACTGCCTTGAAAGTCAAGTACACAAGCTCTAAGCATATCCTCAGGGGTCTGTATAGCACGCTCCGCTTGTCCGTCTGTCTGGGGGTGAAACGCAGTACTAAGACTCACCTGAGTCCCCAATCCTTGCTGAAAAGACTTTCAGAATTTGGCTGTGAACTGTGCTCCCCTATCTGAAATAATGGCTGAAGGAATACCATGAAGTCGTACAATCTCCTTAAGATAAATCCTTGCTTAATCCTCGGCTGCATAAGTAGTTCTGACAGGCCAAAAGTGAGCTGACTTTGTAAGCCTATCAACTATGACCCATATCGAATCATACTTCACCTGAGTGCGGGGAAACCCTGTAATAAAGTCCATATTAATTACCTGCCACTTCCATGTCGGAATCTCCATAGCCTACAATAGACCTCCAGCCTTCTGGTGCTCTATTTTGACCTGCTGACAATTTGGACACTGAGCGACAAATTCTGCTATATCTCTCTTCATACCATCCCACCAATAAACTTCCTTAAGATCATGGTACATCTTTGTTGAGCCTGGATGAATAGATTAGCGGGAGTAATGTGCCTCCCCCATAATCTGCTGACGGAGTCCTGCAACATTAGTGACATATAATCTACCTCGATCCCTGAGTACTCCATCACCTGTGATCACAAAGGGTGTCTTTTGTTTCTGAGGGGCTGTACAGTAATGAACTAAAACATGATCCTCAAATTGACGCTCCTTTATCTCTACTACCAAAGGGGATACCGCTGTGTCTTGAACGGTAACTCCTGCATCACCTAAATCTATCAATCGACCTCCGAGGCTAGCTAATAGATGAACCTCACAGACCATTTCTCTTCTTTCTGGCAGCACGTATGACAAGCTACCCATAGATTTATGACTGAGGGCATCGGCTACCACATTAGCCTTCCCGGGGTGGTACAGAATATCCACATCATAGTCTTTTAACCTCTCTAACGATCGCCTTTGACGTAAGTTCAAGTCCTTCGGCTTAAAGATGTACTAGAGACTCTTATGATCAGTATAGATATCAACATGGACACCGTATAAGTAGTGCCTCCATATTTTCAAGGCATGAATCACTGCCGCTAACTCAAGCTCATGGGTTGGATAGTTCTTTTCGTGCTTCTTCAACTGTCTAGAAGCATAAGCGACAACTTTACCGTGCTGCATCAACACACGGCCCAATCCAACACCTGAAGCATCACAATATACCACATAGCCATCTGCTCCTTCTGGAAGAGTCAAAACTGGTGCTGAAGTTAACTTATCCTTCAACGTTTGAATACTCCGCTCACAAGCTTCTGTCCATTTAAACTTAGCTGATTTCTGAGTCAATTTAGTCAATGGGGCTGAAAGAGAGGATAATCCTTCTACGTACCTTCTATAATAACCTGCCAAGCCCAAGAAACTACGTATCTCCGTTGGTGCCGTGGGCCTTGGCCAATTCTTCACAACCTCAATCTTCTGGGCATCCACTCTAATGCCTTCCTTTGAAATAATGTGACACAAAAAAGTCATAGAGTTCAACCAGAACTCACACTTAGGAAACTTGGCATACCACTTTTTACCTCGAAGAATTTCAAGCACCGTCCGCAGATCATCCTCTGAAGGTGAATAAACCAGAATATCATCTATGAACACAATCACGAACGAATCTAGAAAGGGCCTAAATACACGATTCATCAAATCTATTAATACAGCTTGCTACACCCCTCGTGTTCGTATTAGTAGAACCTATGGTTTCCTAGTCGGGTATGGCCTTGGAATAGAGACCTGAGCCCGAATTTGGAGGAAGAAAATGTCTTACCCCATGTACGAGGGTACCGGCAGATATTCCTATCAAATTACAGAGTTAGAAGTTGAACGAATTGATTCGACGCGATCTGAACGGAATCAAAAACTCTGCAAGACACCAGTCTTCGACGACGGGTCGTCGACAAGTTTGACGGACCGTCACCGTGCGGCATCGATAGGATCCCGCAGCAATACATCTACAGGCGCAGGTCGACGGGGTAAGTCGACGGACCGTTGACATGTCTACGGGTCGCCGACCCGCTCGTCGAACTGGACGTTGTAGCCTTTTTGGCTTCTAAGTATAAATCGGTGGTCCACGACCCTATTTCTTATTTTTCCTTCTTAAAAAACCAAAAAAACCCTAAGATATTCTCTCCCAATAATTTTCTTCATATTAGTGAAGATTGGACAAGACCCGGACCTCGTAAACCCAAGATGGTGAAGAAGAAGGTTGCTTCTAGGGTTTCTTCAAGTTGTGGAGTTTAGGGACTTGAAGTTGAAGTGATTCTTTGGATTCTAGTGATTCTTTGGATTCTTAACCCCTCAACATATGTAAATGACTTCTACCCTTATGTTTAAGTTGAGTATCAAGAGTTTTCGTGATTCTAAGTAAAGAGGGAATAGTTGTGGAGGTGATGAGTTGATGAAAGACAAGATAGTGACTTAGGGTTATTTCAAGAGATGATTGGAAGCGGGTTTATGTATATCTTGATATATATATGTGTGTTGGCATTGTTGATGTGAGTATTGTAGTGGATGTGGGATCGAATGAGAAGTTGGAGAGTTGTAAGCTTACAAAGGAAATTATTGTCTATAGTTCGTTGAGTGTTATTCGTATTGGAGGATAGTTAGTAAGCAAAGTAAATAGTCTAATTAAGCCCTGTGTTATCTTAATTGTAGACTTGCAAGTTCGAGAGGTAGAAGTTAGGTGATTGAGTACACATCCAAGTATATTAAGGTCAGTCTTTCCTTCTTTGGGCATGTTCCTATGATATGATCCGACAAACGAATAAGTGAGCTTCCATATTTACTCTACTCTTAGAAGCATTAGAAGTACTTCGGTTTTTGATGTTCATATACCCCCATTTACGAGTAATCCTTCTACTCGTGGGTCCTGTCTTATGTAGCCAGTTCTGTGCATAAAGTTTATTCATGCATTTACATACATTATATATTATGTATATTGACCCGTGACTAGAAGGCATTATATACAAAATCATATCAGGCGTTATATACGCGAATATTAGATATATGTAAAGTATGAGAAGAGATATAGGCATTATATACGCGTTACTACAATGATGATGATATTGATTATGGCCAGAGGAGCCAATATGATATGATGAGATGCCATAGAGGCTTACAGGCGTTATATACACATATACATTAGGCGTTATATACGCACTCATATATATGCATGACCATCATTGATAGGTATGAGCATGTATATTATGTGCCTACAGCGGCATTATCAGTTACGCAAATTTATGTAGATTTAGGCAGATACTAGTTCATACAAGTACATGTAGTCAATCATTTCAGTTATGAGTTCAGATCTTATCTATGATTCTTATGTATATATATTGTTCTTATGCCTTAAATACTCGGTACATTCTTCATACTGACTCCCCATTGCTCGGGAGGCTGTGTTCATGCTCGCAGGTACAGGGAGATAGACAGGTGGTCCAGCTCAGTTGGACCTCTAGATCTAGTAGTGGTCAGTACGCTCCATTTGATCCGTAGTTATAATCAGTTTTGGTATGCCCTTTTTGGATGTGTATGCATATGGGTATGACGGGGCCCTGTACCGTGTTTTCTACAGCTTTTATTCTAGTAGAGGTCTCCAGACAGTTGTATGTAGTAGTCAGATGATGTAGCCTTGTCGGCTTCTATTCTTTTGTGTACAGTATATGTAGCAGCCTAGAGGGCTTGCACTGTTCTTCCGCGTGTCGTGTATATATATGCAGATTGTACAGAGTTCTGATGTCTCTCTCTTATGAGATCAGTTTATGCCATTTATGGGCTTTTGATGTTCAGTATGTTCCAGAAACGTGTTTAAGGGTATTTGGTCGCTAGAGCTAAGACTCCCGTTATGACTCATCGGTTTGGGTCGTGACAGAAGCGGTACCAGAGCAGTTTCGTCCTATGGTTGTCTACAGACCGTGTCCAATAGAGTCTTGTTAATGGGACTGTTGTGCACCACACTCATAAATGGGAGGCTACAGGACATTTAGGATGATGTCATTCTTTCTCTCTTAGATTGTGCGATAGAGCCCTGTGTTAAGCGTTCGCTTCTGATGAATTATTCTGATTTCAGCGATTCCCCTCAAGAAAGCTACAGCCGCCCAGAAGTGCAAGGGAGCGGCCGGCGAGGCAACTAGTCGTACTCGACAGGCCACGAGGGCTCAGGATAAGATTCAGAGTGAGGGTCCGTCTAAGACATCACACACCCCGCCTCGAGCACCAGCCCCAGTTCCTCAACCGGATGCGGAGGGCCAGGATGTATGGGATGTTGTACGATTTTTGACCAGATTAGTAGCCGCCCAGCCACAACGGCAGGGAGTTGGTGCTAACCCAGCAGACAGGGCCAGTAGTTCGAGGGTTAAGACCTTCCTTGGGTTAGGTCCTCCCGACTTTTCTGTGGTAAAGCAAAACATCGACCCCCAGGATTTTATTGATGGTATGTAGAGGACTTTGAGGGTTATGCACGCGAATGAGGTTGAGTCAGTAGAGTTGGCTTCATATAGACTCTGGGATATTTCGATACAGTGGTATCAGGCATGGGAGTTATCTAGGGGAAAAATGCCCCTCCAGCTGTGTAGCGAGAGTTCTCAGATTTGTTTCTTCGCCATTACTTACCTCCAGAGGTCTGACGGGACCGAGCAGACAGGTTCCTACATATTGAGCAGGGTAGTATGAATGTGCAAGAGTATTGTGTACATTTCGATTCCCTAGCAAGATATGCCCCTGCCCTGGTGGCTGAGATGGAGGATAGAGTTCATCGCTTTGTGGCTGTTCTAGGGCCACACTTGATAGATGAGTGCACGACCACTGCCCTACATCCAGGCATGGATATCTCCCGTATACAACTGTATGCACAGAATTTGGACGATCGTAAAGGCTAGTGGTGGATAGAGCGTGAGCGTGACTGTAGTCGTGGTAAGAGGACTAGATCTTTTGATATGGTTGGTGAGTTCAGGGAAGGACAGAGGCAGCAGCATCCCGGGTATTCTTATCAGCCGGCAGGGAGTGTACCTCTGCGGTATTCCAGGTCCGAGATTTGACCGGTCATCTTATTACGATGCGGGCCAGAGTTCTAAAGCGTCAGGCTCTCAGTACCGACCAGAGTCAGGTCAGATGAGTCCCCCTTTGCCGAAATGTACTCAGTGTGGCAAGTTACATGCAGGTCAGTGTCGGTTGCGTTCAAATGTTTGCTATGCTTTTGGACAACCAGGCCACAAGATGAGGGAGTGCCCGATGGGGGTTGGTTCAGGTATGGTTCAGCCAACAGGGTCTATGGCTGGATCATCTTCTGCAGTGCGCCCTTCAGAGTAAATTTTTCAGATGCCAGCAGGGCGAGTTAGGGGGAGGAGTAGAGCATCCAGCTCGAGCGGTCCTCAGCACTGCGTGTATGCATTGGCTGGTAGACTGGATCGCGAGACATCTCCTGATGTCGTTACAGGTATATTATCAGTTTTCTCCCACGATATCTATGCACTGATTGATCCAGGTTCTACTTTATCCTATGTTACGCCCTTTGTTGCCGATAAGTTTGGGATCCGGCCCGAGTTAATTAAACCTTTTGAGGTGTCTACGCCAGTCGGTGATCTGGTTATGGCTAGGCGAATATACTGAGATTGTGTTGCTATAGTTTGTGACTGCCATACCGTAGCAGACCTGATTGAGTTAGATATGGTTGATTTTGATGTTATTTTGGGAATGGACTAGTTGGCTTCTTGTTATGCTAATGTTGATTGCAGAGCAAAGATGGTTCCATTCCAGTTTCCAGGCGAGCCAGTCCTAGAATGGAAGGGCAATGCTGCTTTGCCTAGAGGTAGGTTTATTTCCTACCTTAAGGCAGAGAAGATGATTAGAAAAGGGTATGTTTCTCACCTAGTTCGAGTTCA
Source organism: Lycium barbarum (assembly GCF_019175385.1). NCBI lineage: Eukaryota > Viridiplantae > Streptophyta > Magnoliopsida > Solanales > Solanaceae > Lycium > Lycium barbarum. Next base: position 67,689,737 of record NC_083339.1, read on the forward strand.
AGATGTGCAAGCAGAGTCATCAACTCTTCAGATTGTTCCTGTGGTTAATGAGTTCCTAGAAGTATTTCAAGATGAGCTTTCAGGCAATCCCCGAGAGAGGGAGTTTGATTTTACTATTGACCTATTGCTAGACGCTCAGCCAATATCTATTGCTCCATATAGGACGGCACCTGCGGAGTTGAAATAATTGATAGAGCAGTTGAAAGCTTTGCTCGAGAAGGGCTTTATTAGGCCTAGTATATCTCCTTGGGGAGCGCCAGTGTTATTTGTAAGAAAGAAAGATGGCTCTTCGAGAATGTGTATTGATTATAGGCAATTAAATAGGATGACTGTAAAGAATAAGTATTTGCCCCCGAGGATTGATGATTTATTCGATCAGTTACTAGGCGATAAATATTTCTCGAAGATAGACTTGAGATCAGGATATTACCAGGTCAGGGTGTCAAGACCTAACCGGAGGGCCATGATAGGTAGCCGGTGCTAACTCACCCGGACACCTCTTATCGTACTCTCATATTCATATCTAGGTGAGCCACATGGCTTACTCATAATTTCTATCCGTCATTCATGCTAATCTCGATGGGCGACAATACATTCATAACATCATTAACGACTAATCCCATATCAATGTACATAAGCCGACGAGGCCATCAAAAAGATATACAAAATATAAGCCGACAAGGCTAAGGACATCTAATCATACACAACTGTCTACAAGCCCCTAAGGAGAGTGTGTCACATCATATAGGCGGGATAGGACCCCGCCTTTCCCATAGGTACGTACACAAAAGAATAATACCAAAAGCTGTAGCTCCGGAATGAAATAGAGCTTCTCTATGTAGTCCCTGAGTGAGATGTCTATGGATCAGTCCTATCTCCTGTCCACCTGCGGGCATGACGCATCGTCCACAAACAAAAGGACGTTAGTACGAATAATGTACTGAGTATGTAAAGGATAATCAATATCATAATAGGAGCATAAGAGACAACATAAGAAATAGAATAAGAAATAGCATAAGATGGGAGATTCGGGGGATAGTAGCCATCATCGTGATTACTTACTTGTCTTTCATAGGGACCTTCCATTTTTAATGCGTGCTCATGTACATACATATATACATATACATATTTCCATATCCATATCCATATTCATAAAACTATTTTTACCCATAGCATACCCGACCATGAAGGTTCGGTGGTTTCACATACCCGGCCATGATAAGGCTCGGTGTCATACATACCTGGCCCTACCAAGGCTCAGTGTTATCTGTACCCAACCGCAGCGGTGTGCGCGCAATAGATATCATACCCGACCATATAAGCTCGGTGTTACATAATAGTCATATATACTTAGACACGTATACATAAAAGTCTATAAGTATCATCAGCATCATTGCCATCATCGTTTTTATTACATCTATCCTTATAGGATCAACTATCATATAAAGGAAGTACTAGTATCGTGAAAGTATCGAGAATCATGAGCTTTGGTACTCTTAGAGGTAGAGTCATTTATAAATCATTATGGAACTCATTAAAGGATATATATATACATATATAGCAAGGGAACCATGCCTTAATGAAAGAAGGGTTAGCCTTACATACCTCCTTGACTTCTTAACTATTTAGCGTTCACCGTTGAAGCTTGAATAATCTACATTTAGAAGGATTCATACTATTGTTATGCCTTAATGACACTCTTCAATTTAAACTAGAATAATTCATTTTCTAATGATAATTGGGCAGCATTTCCCCCATTTCGTCAACTTCCACTATATCACAAAACAACACCCAACGACCACAATAATATCCACAATATCATAATCAAGTATTCACATTCGATTTAGCCTTCAAAATTCATCCTTGTGTTCAACTTATGCTAGCAACTTAATACCCATTTTAGCACTTTTTCATATAATGCTTCTTCAGCACCATTATTACTTTCCGTAGCAATATTATACCCATATTATACTAAGAATCATAACTCAAGTTAGCTTACTACTCAAAAACCTCATAAAAACTACATTTAGAACTCATCTTCCACTTTTTCCATCTACCCAAGTTGTTCAACAAATAAACATTCTTGATAATATTTAATAAGTATGAAAACTAAACTTTTATCTCATAAGAATGAGCTTTGGAGCAAGCTATCAACTTATATGAAAACCCTAGCTTCAATATCCAAAGAATTCATGGAGTTTATTAACCCTAGCAAGACCTCTAGCACATGGGTATCTTGATTCTTGCCTCTTGATATTTAACCTCCCTTGGATTATTTTATAGAGTGGAAGAGAAGGTTTTTGAAGAGCTTTTGGATCTGATTTGGTGAAATAAAATTTCCAAATGAAGTTGAAAGAATTTTATAAAACGGAACTTAAACTCCAGTCGGGCAATTCTACGCCCATTTTGACGGGCCGTATAAATTCCAATGGACCGTCAAAATGGTCCATAGAGCTGCCCAGTCAAATATGAGTCACTGTGACCATTTGACGCTGGGCTGGGTCAATTTGACAGACCGCAGAATTTTCTGCGGGGCATCAAAATTCCTGTGGGCCGTCAAATGGTCTGCAAAAATTTTCTACTCAGATAGTCTATCGTAGAATGGCCATAATGTTTTACTCAGATGTCACATTGACGAGCGGTTTATTGCGTTGGAAACTAGACTCGATCAACTTCAATTTGGGAAAAAGAAACATACCAAAACTCCTCATATTCTAGAAGATAAGAGGCCACAAATTTGGACCAAAATTCTGTCCGAAAAGTTTGCCAAGTTTTACCAAAGTTCCCACAAACTCAATTGCTTTATTTGTCTGTTCTTAAATCCTTCCATAGCTCATTTCGTGGGCTTCAACCCCCATAACCATAATATGGGAACATGTAATCTCATATATCCTAATGTGACTCCCGTTTACGTGATTAGGAAAACTAATGCCTAACGAATCTCAACGGACGAAACTATGAGGTGTAAAATAGGGTCAAGGATAAGGATATTCTTAAGACGGTATTGAGGACTAGATATGGCCACTATGAGCTGCGTGTCATGTCGTTCGGGCTAACTAATGCCCCAGATGTATTCATGGATTTGATGAATTCTGTATTCAGGCCCTTTCTAGATTTGTTCATGATTGTGTTCATAGGTAATATTCTGGTTTATTCGCCGTCGGAGGCCTATCATGCAGAACATCTGCGGACAGTGCTTGGAATTTTTCGAGGGAAAGAGTGGTATGCCAAGTTTTCTATGTGTGAGTTCTGGTTGAAGTCTGTGGCTTTTCTGGTCACATTATTTCGGAGGAAGGCATTAGAGTGGATGCCTAGAAGATTGAGGTTGTGAAGAATTAGCCAAGGCCCACGGCACCAACAGAGATACGTTGTTTCTTGGGATTGACAGGTTATTATAGAAGGTTTGTAGAAGGATTTTCCTCTCTTTCAGCCCCATTGACCAAATTGACTCAAAAATAAGCTAAGTTCCAATAGATATATGCTTATGAGCAGAGCTTTCAGACGTTGAAGGATAAGTTAACTTCTGCACCAGTTTTGACTCTTCCGGAAGGAGCAGATGGCTATGTGGTATATTGTGATGCTTCAGGTGTTGGATTGGGCTGTGTGTTGATACAGTACAGTAAATTTGTCGCTTATGCTTCTAGGCAGTTGAAGAAGCACGAGAACAATTATCCAACCCATGATCTTAAGTTAGCGGCAGTGATTCATGCCTTGAAGATATGGAGGCACTACTTATACAGTGTCCATGTTGATATCTACACCGATCATAAGAGTCTCCGGTACATCTTTAAGTAGAAGGACTTGAACTTGCGTTAGAGGCGATAGTTAGAGAGGTTAAAAAACTATGATGTGGATATTCTGTACCATCCCGAGAAGGCTAATGTGGTAGCCGATGCCCTCAGTCATAAATCTATGGGTAGCTTGTCACACGTGCTACTAGAAAGAAAAGAAATGGTCAGTGAGGTTCATCAATTGGCTAGCCTCAGAGTTCGATTGATAGATTCAGGTAATGCAGGAGTTACCGTTCAAGACACAGTGGTATCATCTTTGGTAGTAGAGATAAAGGAGTGTCATTATTAGGATCATGTTTTAGTTCATTACCGAGATATTGCCCCTCAGAAAGAAAAGACACCCTTTGTGATCACACGTGATGGAGTACTCAGGTATCGAGGTATATTGTGTGTCCCTAAAGTTGCAGGACTCCGTTAGCAGATTAAGGAGGAGTCACATTACTCCCGCTATTCTATTCATCCAAGCACAACAATGATGTACCATGATCTCAAGCAAGTTTATTGGTGGGATGGTATGAAGAGAGATATAGCAGAATTTGTCAATCAAGTCAAAATAGAGCCCAGAAGCCTAGAGGTCGATTGCAGGCTGTGGAGATTCTGACATGGAAGTGGGAGGTAATTAATATGGACTTTATTACAGGGGTTGCCCCGCACTCAGCGGAAGTGTGATTCGATATGGGTCATAGTTGATAGGCTCACAAAGTCAGCTCACTTTCTGCCTGTCAGAACTACTTATACAGCCGAGGATTATGCAAGGCTTTATCTTAAGGAGATTGTACGACTTCATGGTGTTCCTTCAACCATTATTTCAGATAGGGGAGCACAATTCACAGCCAAATTCTGGAAGTCTTTTCAGCAAGGATTGGGGACCCAGGTGAGTCTTAGTACTGCATTTCACCCCAGACAGATGGACAAGCAGAGTGTACTATACAGACCCTTGAGGATATGCTTAGAGCTTGTGCAGTTGACTTTCAAGGCAGTTGGGATGATCATTTTCCTCTTATCGAGTTTTCATATAACAACAACTACCATTCCAGTACTCAGATAGCTCCTTATGAGGCCTTATATGGGCGGAGATACAGATCGCCCATAGGGTGGTTTGATGTCAGGGAGAATCCATTACTAGGCCCAAACTTAATTCAGCGAGCAGTTGATAAGGTGAAAGTGATTAGAGAGAGGTTGCTAACAGCTCAGATCCGACAGAAATCCTATGCGGATGATCGGCGACGTAAGCTAGAGTTCGAGATAGGCGACTGGGTGTTCCTGAAAGTTTCGCCTATGAAGGGAGTGATGAGGTTTGGTAAGAAGGGTAAGTTGAGCCCTCGATATATTGGGCCATATAAGATCATTCGTATAATAGGTACAATAGCATATGAGCTAGAATTGCCTTCTGAATTAGAAACGGTACATCCAGTATTTCATGTATCAATGCTTCGTAAGTGTATTGGAGATCCTTCAAAAGTGATACCAGTGAATGACATTCAGGTGACCGAGCAGTTATCATACGAAGAAGTTCCAGTGGCTATATTGGACAGACAGGTCCGTCGGTTACCAACTAAGGATGTAGCCTCCGTTAAAGTCTTGTGGAGGAATAGGAATGTTGAGGAAGTGACTTGGGAAGCAGAAGAGGCAATGAAGACTGAGTACCCGTATTTGTTCCCAGCAGTACAGGAGGTTCAATTCGTGACATCATCGCCCCCAGATAATATTTCATTTCAGTTACATGATTGGTCATGTGAGGCCATGGCATTGTGTGTTATAGTATGTGGCCCTGTGTGGCATTATTTTGGGTTGTTGCGTGCAGGATGGATTGGTATAAGTAGAACCTATGGTTTCCTAGTCGGGTATGCCCTTGGAATAGAGACCTGAGCCTGAATTTGGAGGAAGAAAATGTCTTACCCTGTGTACGAGGGTACCAGCAGATATTCCAGTCAAATTACAGAGTCAGAAGTTGAACGAATTGAATCTACGCAATCTGAAAGGAATACGAAAATTTGCAAGACATCAGTCATTGTCGACTGGTCATCGATATGTTCGACGGACCATCGACGTGCAGCGTTGATAGGATCCCGCAGCCATACATCTAGAGGCGCAGGTCGACGGGGCAAGTCGACGGACCGTCGACACGTCGACAGGACGTCGACCCGCTCGTCGAACCAGACACTGTAGCCTTTTTGTCTTCTAAGTATAAATAGGTGGTCCACGACCCTATTTCATATTTTCCTCCTTCAAAAATCAGAAAAACCTAAGATATTCTCTCCCAATAATTTTCTTCATATTAGTGAAGATTGGACAAAACCCGGGCCCCGTAAACCCGAGATGGTGAAGAAGAAGGTTGCTTCTAGAGTTTCTTCAAGTTGTGGAGTTTAGAGAGTTGAAGTTGAAGTGATTCTTGGGATTCTTGACCCGTCAAGGTATGTAAATGATTTCTACCCATATATTTAAGTCGAGTATCAAGAGTTTTCGTGATTCTTAGTAAAGACGGGATAGTTGTGGAGGTGGTGAGTTGATGAAAGACATGATAGTGACTTAGGGTTATTTTAAGAGATGATTGGAAGCGGGTTTATGTATGTCTTGATATATACATGTGTTGGCATTGTTGATGTGACCATTGTAGTGGATGTGGGATCGAATGAGAAGTTGGAGAGTTGTAAACTTACAAAGAAAATTATTGTCTATAGTTCGTTGAGCTTTATATGTATTTGACGATGGTTAGTAAGCTAAGTAAATAGTCTAATTAAGCCCTGTGTTATCTTAATTGTAGACTTGCAAGTTCGAGAGGTAGAAGTTGGGTGATTGAGTATACTTCCAGGTATGTTAAGGTCATTCTTTCCTTCTTTGGGCATGTTCCTATGATATGATCCGACAAGCGAATAAGCGAGCTTCCATATTTACTCTACTCTTAGAAGCATTAGAAGTACTTCAGTCTTTGATGTTCATATACCCCATTTACGAGTAATCCTTCTGTTCATGGGTCCAGTCTTATGTAGCCAGTTCTGTGCATACAGTTTATTCATGCATTTACATTCATTATATATTACGTATATTGACCCATGACTAGAAGGCGTTATATACACACTCATATCAGGCGTTATATACGCGAATATTAGATATATGTAAAGTATGAGAAGAGATATAGACGTTATATACGCGTTACTACTATGATGATGATATTGATTATGGCCACAGAGAAGCCAATATGATATGACGAGATGCCATAGAGGCTTACAGGCGTTATATACGCACATACATCAGGCGTTATATACGCACTCATATAGATGCACGATCATCATTGATAGGTATGAGCGTGCATAATATGTACCGACAGAAGCATTGTCAGTTAAGCAGATTTTTGCAGATTTAGGTAGATACTAGTTCATATAAGTACATGCAGTCATTCATTTCAGTTATGAGTCCAGATCTTATCCATGATTCTTATGTATATAAATTGTTCTTATGCCTTACGTACTCGGTACATTCTTCACACTGACTCCCCGTTGCTTAGGGCCTGCGTTCATGCCCGTAGGTACAGGGAGACAGACAAGTGGTCCAGCTCAGTAGGACCTCTAGATCTGGCAGTGGTCAGTACGCTCCATTTGATCCAGAGCTACAGTCAGTTTTGTTATGACCTTTTTGGATGTGTATGCATATGGGTATGACGGGGCCCTGTCTCGTCTTTTCTACAGCTTTTATTCTAGTAGAGGTTTGTAGATAGTTGTATGTAGTTGTCAGATGATTTAGCCTTGTCGGCTTCTATTCTTTTGTGTACAGTATATGTAGCAGCCTAGCGGGCTTGCACTGTTTTTCCGCATGTCGTGTATATATATGCAGATTGTATAGAGTTCTGATGTCTCTCTCTTATGAGATCAGTTTATGCCATTTATGGGCTTTTGATGTTCAGTATGATCCAGATACGGGTTTAGGGATGTTTGGTCGCTAGAGGTCAGACTCCCGCCACGGCTCATCGGTTTGGGTCGTGACACAGCTGGGGCATTGGTTAGCCCGAATGACATAACACGAAACTCATAGTGGCTATATCTAGTCCGGAATGCCGTCTTCGGAATGTCCTCTTCCTTGACCCTGACCTGGTAATATCCTGACCTCAAATCTATCTTCGAGAAATATTTAGCGCCTTGCAACAGGTCGAATAAATCATCGATCCTCGGGAGCGGATACTTCTTCTTTACAGTCACCCTATTGAATTGCCTATAATCAATACACATTGTCAAAGAGACATCCTTCTTTCTTACAAATAGTACCGGCGCTCCCCACGGTGATGTACTAGGCCTGATAAATCCCTTCTCGAGCAAATCTTTCAACTGTTCTTTTAATTTTTTCAACACCGCAGGTGCCATCCTATAAGGAGGGATAGATATTGGTTGGGTGTCTAGCAATAGGTCAACAGTAAAATCAATCTCTCTCTGGGGTAATGCCCGGAAGCTCATCTGGAAATACTTCTGGGAACTCATTAACCACAGGAACAGACTGAAGAGTCGGCGACTCTGCTTGAAAATCTTGGACTCGAACTAGGTGAAAAATATGCCCTTTTCTGATCATCTTCTCTGCCTTAAGGTAGGAAATAAACCTACCTCTAGGCGAAGCAGCATTGCCCTTTCATTCTAGGACTGGCTTGCCTGGAAACTAGAATCGAACCATCTTTGCTCTACAATTACCATTAGCATAACAAGAAGCCAACCAGTCCATGCCCATAATAACATTAAAATCAATCATATCTAACTCAATTAGATCTGCTACGGTATGGCCGTCACAAACTATAATAGCACAGTCTCGGTATACCCGCCTAGCTATGACCGGATCACCAACTGGCGTAGACACCTCAAAAGGTTTAATCAACTCGGGCTCTACCTCAAACTTTTCGGCAACAAAGGGTGTAAAATATGATAAAGTGGAACCTAGATCAATCAGTGCATAAACATCATAGGAGGAAACTGATAATATACCTGTAACAACATCAGGAGACGTCTCACAGTCCTGTCTACCAGCCAATGCATACACGCGGTGCCGAGGACCGCTCGAGCTGGATGCTCCACTCCTCCCCCTACCTCGCCCTGCTGGCATCTGAAAAACCTACATTGGAGGGCGCACTGCAGAAAAAGAGCCAGCCGCAGACCCTGTAGGCTAAACCATAAATGTACCAGCCTCCATCGGGCACTCCCTCATCCAGTGACCCGGCTGCCCACAAGTATAGCAGCCATCTGAGCCCAACCGACACTGACCTGCATGTAACTTACCACACTGGGTACATCGTGGCAAAGGGGGGCTGATCTGACCTGACTTTGGTCAGTACTGAGAGCCTGACGCACTAGAACTCTAGCCCGCTCCAGAATAAGAAGACCGTTCAAACCGCGGACCTGGGATCCGCGGAGGTGCACTCCTTACCGGCTGATAAGAATACCTGGGATGCTGCTATCTCTGTCCTCCCCTGAACTCACTAACCATATCAAAAGATCTAGACCTCATACCATAGCTCCGGTCACGCTCATGCTCTATCCACCACTCGCATTTACGATCCTCCAAATTCTGTGCATACGCCTGTAGACGGGAGATGTCCATGCCCGGCTCTAGTGCAGCAGTCGTGCACTCATCTATCAGGTGTGGCCCTATCCCAGCCACAAAGAGATGAAATTTATCCTCCATCTCAGCCGCCATGGATGGAGCGTATCTAGCCAAGGAATTGAAATTTACACAATACTTTTGTACATCCATACTACCCTGCATAATATGTAAGAACCTATATGCTCGGGCCCGTCGGACCTCTGGAGGTAAGTAGTGGCAAAGAAAAGCATCTGAGAACTCTCGCCACACAGCTGGATGGGTGTTTTGTCCCTTAGATAACTCCCATACCTGATACCATATCCCAGAATCAATATGAAGCCAACTCCACTGACTCAACCTCATCTGCGTGCATAACCCTTAAGGTCCTCTGCATACCATCAATGAAATTCTGGGGGTCCATATTTTTCTTCACCACATAAAACTTGAGAGCACCTAACCCAAGAAAGGTCTTAACCCTCGAACTACTAGCCCTATCTACTGGGTCAACACCAACTCCCTGCCGCTGTGCCTGAGCAGCTACTAATTTGGTCAACAACCGTACAACATCCCGTACATCCTGGGCTTCTACACCAAGCTGAGGAACTGGGCTGGTGCTGGAGTGTTATATCCCATATTTTCATACATTGGGACGTTTTAAACTAAACGCGACAAGTTAAAGACAAGACTATTTTAAGATACGAAGTAGAGACTTTAACTTCCGGTTTCGTTTCAAGTCACAAGTTACCTACAAATTTCATTTGGTATAGAATCATTAATGGAAAATTGGGATTAAATTAACCATGATTAGATTATTAAGTGGGATTGGAAAACTAAATCAGTCCATTAAAAATAGCCATAGTTGGCCGTGTAGTTTAGTGGGATGGTCAAAGATAATTGACCCAAAATTTAAGTGGGACACATGTCAAAATCTTGTAATGCATATATATAACACAAATGTTGATTCACTATCAACTAACTACATCATTTTCATCTTTACAAGTCAAGAACACATAGTGATAGAGAGGGAAGCTCTCGGCTACAAGCTGGCCGAGAGTGAGGTGTTCCAAATTGCTCCAAAAAAATTAGTTTCTTAGGCAATTTAACTCCCCTAAAGGTGTATTAACGTGTAGCATTCATTGGAATAGCAAGAACAAGTGTTAAAATTCAAGAAGTGAAAGTGAAGGGCTAGCCGATTGAAGTGTTGAGTTACAAGGTAAGAATTGATCCCTTCTCATGTGTTTTGTGGTGAATTGAAGGTTATGATGCTGCATGTTGGTATTGGACTGTTTTTCTTGAAGTTGAAGTGGGCCGTGTGTTGTAGACTTAAATGGAATCATGCTTAATCTTCTTGTACATGTATTGGGAATGAATTGAATGTGTTGTAGTGTGGATAAATGGATGAAAGTCATGAAGTTGTTGTAGTTGTGTTGAAGCCGTGTAGGGGGCTGTTTAGAGGAATTTATGGACTGTTTGTGTCATGTTTTGATTGTTGTTGTTATGGACATTGTGGTGTATGGTATGCATTATGAATATGTGAATTGAGGTGTTAAAGAAATGAATCATGTTGAAGGGGGAAAACAGTCCAAACCGTGGACTGTTTTAATGTTGGGAGTGAATTAGTGTATGTTGAATGTTGGATATTGTTATGAACGTATAGTGAAAGTGAAGTTTAATGATTCAAGTTGAAATTGAAATGGTTTGTGGGCTGTTGTAAGAGTTAATATGATGCTAAAACAGTTCCAATAATCATATAAGTAATGTTGTAAACGTGTTGTTGTCGTTGTAGTTGAAGTTGGAAAATTGCGAAGCGAAAATGGTAATGTTGTATGTGTTGTTTGGCCGTGGATAAGGGCCTGTTTTAAATGATGTACGGACTGTCCAAAGTTCCCTTAAGTCATGTTTAAACAAGTTCGGATCGATACATGAAAGAATGACTAACAATATTAGCTTGTAGTACTAGTTGGTTGGAATGCGAACGAAACGTCGTCTAAATGTTGGAAAGGGATTGTTAACGTTAAAATACATATTGAAGTCCCTCGTAGACTAATTGTAGCTCTTGATATCTTGATATAGGATAAGTACTATTGGGCAGCAAGTACAAGTTATAATACGACTAAACGCCAAAGGTATGTAAAGCCTATTCCTTCTTTCTTTTGGCATGTCCTAGACGTAAGTAAGAAATGATATGAACCTTGGGGTAAATTCTACTCTCTAGTTCCAAGCATGACTTATGATTCTATTCATTCCGTAATGTTATGGTCACGAGCCTACTATATGATTGACTAATGAATGGTGTATAGAAGTTCCTACTCTTAAAGAATTGCATAATTAGAGGCATACTTGACTATCAAAAGTTACACCATGTCAAATTGATACATGTACATGAAATCTGAAACATTCCTTGCTATAACTTGTAATGAGATTTAAAAAGAACTGAATATGATTATTATCCTGACACTTTAGAGCTGGTTAGTTACTTGTCTATTGAGTCTCAAAAGATGAATTGCATATATGTGGTTGCTTATTATTCTGCTCGTGCTTACCGTTATATCCTTCACTGAGTCCCGGGCCAGGACACGTTTTCGTGCGCATATTTACTATATTACTCACCGAGCCCCTCACTAGAGGGCTGGGACACGTTATATATATATGATGATATGATGATATGATGATATGATGATGATATGATGATATGATGATATGATGATATGATGACATGATAATATGGAGATGGCGGCCAGGAGGGCATATATTCCTTATTACCGAGTCCCTCACTACAGGGCCGGGACACGTATATGTTTATGTTATGATGCTATGATTATAATTACCGAGTCCCTTACTAAAGGGCCGGGACACGTTATATATGTTATATACAGAATGATTATTCAGCCTTGGTTACAGAACTCTATATTGACATTGATATGAGAACGATACAGATGAAATATGTTCAAAGGCAAGTTTTATGAAATTCTGTTTGTTTCATTGGGTCCTACACACCTTGTCTCAGTATGAGTCTATTACTATATTTCATGCTTTACATGCTCAGTACATATTCCATACTGACCCCCTTTTCTTCAGGGGGCTGCGTTCATGCACGCAGGTACAGACGTTCGTTTCGGAGATCCGCCAGCCTAGGATATCTATTCAGCTACTTTGGAGTGCTCCTTTGTTCCGGAGCCTAGCTTGTGGTATAACTCCCTTTTGTTTTAGATATATGTGTTTAGTCGGGGTACGGCGGGGCCCTGTCCCGTCATATGATTCTGTCATTACTCTTAGAGTTCTGTGGACACATGTGTGGGTCTGTATATAGTAGTTGTTGCGTTGTATGAATATGACTTATGTTTGGGGCGTACCCATTCATAATGGCATCCTTGTCGGCTTGCGTAGATATTTATATATGTTGTTGTTGAAGATCGTAACTCCTCAGGAGACAGGTGCCTACGACATACAGAATTGTGACAACTTTAGAATAACGTCCTGTTTTTTTTATACAAATAAGTTCATAATATGCTGGTTATAAAAGATTATATTTAACAGGTGGTATGAGTGTCCAATTCAGACACTAGTCACGGCCTACGGGGTTGGGTCGTGACATGGAGGCGGGGTATGCGATATCTCAGACGACCCCTCACTCTGAATCTCATATTGGGCCCTCGTGGCTTGTCGGGTACGACTAGTGGCCTTACCGGCTGCTCTCTTGCCCTTCTGGGCGGCTGTAGCTTTCTTGTGAGGCGTCGCTGAAATCAGAGCAATTCATCAAATGCGAACGCTTAACATAGGGCTGTATCGCACAATCTAAGAGAGAAAGAATGACATCATCCAAAATGTCTTATAGCCTCCTGTTTATAAGTATGATGCACAACACGCCCATAAACAAGACTCTACTAGACACGATCTGTAGACAACCCGACGAAACTGCTCTGATAAGACTTCTGTCACGACCCAAACCGATGAGCCGTGTCGGGAATCTGACCTCTAGCGACCAAACACCCCGAAACACTTATTTGAAACATACTGAACATCAAAGGCCCATAAATCCCATAAACTGATCTCATAAGAGAGAAGCATCAGAACTCTGTACAATTTGCATATATATATATATATATATATATATATACACACACCTAATAGGCGGAAGAACAGTGCAAGCTAGCTAGGCTGCTGCATATACTGTACACAAAAGAATAAAAGCCGACAAGGCTACATCATCTGACTACTACATACAACTATCAAAAGACCTCTACTGGAATAAAAGCTGTAGAAAGGACGGAACAGGGCCCCGTCATACCTATATGTATACATATCTCAAAAGGGGCACCGAAACTGACTGTAGCTCCGGATCGAATGGAGTGTACTGACCACTGCTAGATCTGGAAGTCCTACTGAGCTGGACCACCTACCTGTCTCCCTGTACCTGCTGGCATGAACGCAGCCCCCCGAGCAACGGTGAGTCAGTATGGATAATGTACTAAGTATGTAAGGAATAAGAACAACGTATATACATAAGAATCATGGATAAGATCTGAACTCACAACTGAAATGACTGACTGCATGTACCTGTATGAACTAGTATCTGCCTAAATCTGCATAACTGACAATGCCTCTGTGGGCACATAATATGCATGCTCCTACCTATCAATGATGTTCATGCATCCATATTAGTGTGTATATAACACTTGATGTTTATCCCTATATAATGCCTGTAAGCCTCTATGGCTTCTCGTCATATCATATTGGCTCATCTGTGGCGATAATCAATATCATCATCGTAGTAGTAACGCGTATATAACGCCTATATCTCTTCTTATACTTTACATATATCTAATATTCGCGTATATAACACCTTCTAGTCACGGGTCAATGTGCATAATTACATAATGAATGTAATGCATGACTAACCTGTATGCACAAAACTGGCTACATAAGACTCAACCCATGAATAGAAAGATTACCCATACACGGGATACATGAACATCAAAGACTGAAGCACTTCTAATGCTTCTAAGAGTAGAGTAATATGGAAGCTCGCTTACTCGTTTGTTGGATCATATCATAGGATCATGCCAAAAGAAGAAAGGAATGACCTTAACATACCTGGAAGTATACTCAATCATCCAACATGTACCACTCGAACTTGTAAGTCTACAATTAAGATAACACTGGGCTTAATTAGGCTATTTACTTCTCTTACTAACCATCCTCAAATACGTATAAAGCTCAACGAACTATAGACAATAATTTCCTTTGTAAGCTTACAACCCTCCAACTTCTCATTCGATCCCACATCAACTACCATACTCACATCAAAAATGCCAACACACACACACACACACACACACACACACATATATCTATATATCAAGATATACGTAAACCCGTTTCCAATCATCTCTTAATATAATCCTATATCACTACATTGCCTTTCATCACTTAAAACTTCCATAATTACCTCCTCTTCACTTAACATCACTAAAACTCTTGATAACCAACTTAAATATAAGGGTAGAAATTATTTCCATACCTTGAGGGGTTAACAATCCCAATAATCACTTCAACTTCAACTACCTAAACTTCACAACCTTGAAGAAACTCTAGAAGCAACCTTCTTCTTAACCATCTCGAGTTTACGGGGTTCGGGTCTTGTCAAATCTTCACTAATGTGACGGAAAATATTGGGAAAGAGTATATTAGCGTTTTCTGATCTGGGGAGAAGGAAATATATGAAATAGGGCCGTGGACCGCCTATTTATACTTGGAGGCCAAAAAGGATACAGTGTCTGGTTCGACCAGCTGGTCAACGGCCAGTCGACATATCGACGGTCCGTCGATTTTCTCCATCGACCTGCACCTACAGATGCATGGCTGCAGGATCCTGTCGATGCTGCACGTCGACGGCCCGTCGACCATGTCAATGACTCATCGACAATGACTGGTGTCCAACAAATTTTTCGTGTAGATTCGATGTTCAACTTTTAACTCTTTAAATTTCCAGGAATATCTGCTGGTACCATCATACACGGGATAAGAAATTTTCTACCTCCAAAATCGGGCTCGAATTTCTATTCCAAGGGCATACCCGACTAGGAAGCTATAGGTTCTACTACTACGAACACGAGGGGTGTAACAGGGACAGGTTTGAACATCGTCAAGGTATTATGCTGATTTGCGTGGCACGGGTATACCAATAGAAGGTGAATGATTTAGCAGTGACAGTGTATTAGATGTCGGTATGCAGGGATAAATTTAAGTTCGGTAAGGACCATCGAATTTGACAAAAGGCTAGTGACCGCGTGTAATAAAGAAGTGAGGTTGAGAATAAGGATATGAAGGATGAATTTTATTGCCAACGTGCAGTGAAGTAAGACTTCTTAGGGTATATTGGTAAGAGCACTTTTGTATTATGGGATGGAGGCGTAAGGAAGAGGATTTGGATAAATCAGTCTCCACTATTAGGAAGAGAACAATTAGTATCTGACGTGCTTGTTAGGATAAGGTTCAAATTAGTATGAGAGTGGATTTCGTATTGGGCTGTGAAAGGTTAAGTTATGCTTCGATGTGGCTACATGGCAGTGGTGGAGTAAGAACTAGTGTTTTGTGGGTTCTTTTAGGAAGGTGCTTATTGATTCTACATCGGAAAGCCAGCTTACTTGTGATGAGTGGAGACTTAAGATGTTGGGCAGCCGTGATCTTGGTCCCTCAAAAAAGGGTGTGCTAGCTAGGTCGTCGTATTTAAAGGATTGGTAAGGATATCGTGGAATCAAGAGCTAATTGATTTGAGAGTTATCTTGCGGTCATACATGGTAGAATAGATGTAAGGGTTCATTGTCGAGTTGGTATGATTGGTTATGTTGTGTGCCAATGGGATCCAGTGGTTGACTAACAAAGGTGACTCTAGTGTTGGACAAGCACAAAGTTTTAGTGCTCAAGGAGCTATCGGGTGTTGCATATACTCTTGGAAAATGGGTGTGAGCATTGTACCTATTGTGTAAGCTTCGACTAGTTCTGCTATTTCTAGTGTTATGATTCTATGGAATTGGTTGAATGAGATTGATAATCGTATGATTTGTTAGAGGTGATTCTTCGCGGGCTAGTAGCATTTACAGACATTTCAAGTGGTAGATCAATAATGGTTTTTAATCGATTCGAGTTGTGGAGAACATTTTAGAAATTGAGTTAAGGAAATTTGAGAAAGGGCACCATGGTGGAGATACATGAGGAGATTAGTAGGATTGTGTATATGATACGCTGGGTATAAAAAGTATTTAGTTTAGAGTTGAGTGAGGTAAGGGAACTCTAGGGTGTAGATCGTGAGGCATATTACTATCTCCAGTATTGACTCGGCTAGTTTGCTAAACATATGATTATGCGATATACTATTGAGTGGATTCGAGTGATGGTTAGACTGTGGCAGTGATTGTGATCTCATTGAAATTAAAGAATTGAAGGGTCAAGAAAAGGTATAGTTGGTCGATAATCGGTAAGAATAAGGTACAACTTCGGGATTACTTTGGTCAGTATAGATTGTGGTGTTGTTGTCTTGCATATTTCAGATGAGGTGTGACCATTGAGTACGCTTAAAGAAGGAAGTCTACAGAAATGGACTAAGTGATATGACTAAGTTCTGTGATCAGCAACTAGTGAGAAGGAAATTCATGTAACCGACGTGTTAAGGTTTATGGGAAGTGGCTTGTGTGGTACCCAGTTGGGTAATTTGGTAGCACTCTTCAATGGATTAGTTAGTATGATTTAAAGGAAAGGGATTCTGTAAATCCTTATAATTGGAAGGTTGGAGTTATATTTTCAAGATGAGACCGTCTTCGTCATAGTGTATTATGTTGTGGGTATTACTAACTGGATAGCTTGGGTGTGCATTTTTGGAATATTAATGGCTTGGGAATAGTTGTGCAAGGTTGGTGCAAGAGACTGTGAGATTTGATGCTTTCTGAATGGTGATAGACGTATTAAGGTGTTACAGTATGAGATTTGATGGTTCAAAGTGTTTTAATTGAGATGCTCAGAGTTGTGAGCGAGTTAAAGGGAAGAACGAGGAGAAATTGATGATTTTAGAGTTCACGAGATTCAGTCAGATTCGCGTATAGGGTGAAAGTTGAGGAAACCTTAAGGTTGCAATCTTAAGGTAAAGTTTTTCATTATTAAGTTGATAACTTGGATAAAACTCAGCTTTCGGAGTCGAGGGTGACAAGCATATTTGATATACATGAGGAAATATTAGAATTGGTCGCCGCAGATGGGTGCCAGGACTGTGGTTGGTTTAGGAAAGTTTGGAGTCAGTTCGAGTGGCTATTGGTGGTATTCAAGGGTTATGCATTCATTCCGGGTCAGGATCGTTCGATTAAAGCTTGATGGACTATGTTTATATTTCCAGAAGGACTTATGGGTTTCAGTTCAGAATTGAGGTATGACAGGTTGATCGAGTTATCGGGTTTGTGAGTAGACTTGATGATATTTTACCGAGGGCATCTATTCAGATTGTTACAATGGTATACGTCGGTACTTGGTTATGATTTGAGGAGGTACTAGGGTTGTGAGACATCTCTACAGTGGTCAAATGGTTCTTTACGGGTTTGGACACGACAAGAAAATCAGTGGGTATGCTTCTAGTAAGATGCTTCGAGGCTTTGAGAAGTCTAAGGCGATGGATTTTGGCTATAGTAGTTTCAACACCAGGCTACAGAATTAACAGACTTAGAATTAGTGAAATTGGCTTTGAGCAAGATTAGTTTGATGGAATTGTGTAGAGTTCTCAGATTGAGCAAGGATTCTTTTCTGGCAAGAGTAAGTCATGGTTTCAAGCTTGTGGTGTGTGTTTATGTGTTCTATGAAATCGTGATACAAAAAACGGCTTTGGAAGGTGTGAAAGAAAGGTTAGCAGAATCAGAATATCTTCCCGGTTCAGAGTGGGCTATAGTTTATGGCAATTTCTCAAAGGATAGTGTTGTTTGGGAAAATGTTTGTGGGGCCTATCGATCGCGTTTAGAGGTGTGGTTTTATCGAATTAGAGAATTCCAGCGAAAATAGTTCTTATATTCAGGGATCAGTTGTGAGAGAAATTCGAGTAAGGAAAATATGGAAAATTGGGTCTTTGAGCTAAATTAAAGGAAATTCTTACTGATAAGTTGAACGAGCAGTGATAGTGGTGTACTTATTGCCGTGGAAGCTTTTGAGTTATTATAATAAAGATTCCTCAGTTACCGTCGGCTTCCTTTCTCTTTTTCATCATTCGAGGACGAACGATTGTTTGATTGGTATCTGATGTAATGACCTGTTTTGTCATTATTACACTTTTACCTATTTACCCTCGTTGACCATTCCCCGAGCCTTGTTAGTATGATTTTGACTCGCAATGATGGTGACATGATTCCCAAGGTAATCGGGCTAGTTTAATGATGACTTATGAGGTCCGAAGGATCGATTAAGACTTGGTTGGATGTTCAGTTTGGATCCCGAGGCACTCGGAAGCATTTTGGGTTATTGGTTGGAAAGTTGGTTTTTTTCCATTAGGTGTTGACCCGGTAAAATAGACCTCCATTGGGAATTTCAAAACCACGAGTGAGTCTCTAGTGTGTTTTTATGTATGCTACACGTCTGGTTAGCATTTGGGAGGTCTTTGGTGATTTTCGTGTTTTAGGAACAACTTGGTGAAAAATCAGAAAGTTTCTGGTGTCTGATGTCTCTCTCCAGCAAGACTGGGTGCGCCACAGTGGACCAGCCTCGACGAGGCCTGGTCTCGAGGGCTGCTCTGCTAGTGCGAGATTTGTGGATTCTTGGGGAATCCGCTCCAGCGGACGGTAATCCGTTGGAGCGAATACGCTATGGCGGATGTATACCACTGGAGTGGATCCATTGTAGCGGACCATTTCTGTTGTGGCGGAAATCGCTGATTCAGAATGTTATTAAATGCTAAGGGTAACAATTCATTCTCCAATCCTAAAATTATTTCTCCTAAGTATCTCTAAGGCGATTAGAAGTGGTTCTGGGTGGATTCTTCTTTGAGTGAGTCTCTCCAACCTTGCTATCCAATATTTACCTTCCTATGCTTGAACTAATGGTGGGAATCTTGAAATCTAATGGAAAAGGATGAATTGTGATCTTTACTTTGTTATTTGAATTTTAGTCTTCCAATATAAGACTAATTGATGGATTTGACTAATCTAAGTATGGAATTTCATGAGTTAGCAACCAATAGGCTTGAATCTTCCATTCTAATTGAGAAATTGAAATATGGAAAAGCTAGGGTTTATGCCTAAATTTGGGGTTTAGCTTTGAATGACGCAATTCATCAATACTTGAACTAGATTAGAAATTAGATGGTAGAATTGAACTTCTAGAATATTGGGTTACCAATTCCATCTTTGAAGTACCCGTTTTATCCTTGTGGGCTCGTTTCCCCTATTTTACCTAGGTGGTTTTGATTCAAATGAATATATAGCAATATGGGTACCGTCGTTTCTCGTTTCTAACTTAGAATTCAATAATGGCTAGACTTTGAGCATTTGGAGGCTGTTCGGAAGGGCAAGGCCCAGATCTTATTATTCGTGGCTCCAGCGAGGTAGGTTACGGCTTACCTTTCGGTTAGACTTCAGTTAGCTAAGCATATGTAGAAGATAGTTATTGACGGAGAAAGCATGTTAAGCCTTCAGGTATGAAGTTGGATGGATATTCTTAGGTGGTATTGTTGTTGACGTTGTTTGCTTGTCGCCTCATTTATTGTAATTTAGCTGGTTTCCATGTTGTGGTATTGGGCTTGTAGCTTAATTATGATGTTAGTTGAGATACATCCGGCTCTCACTTACCTTGATATTTATTATTAATAAAGGAAAGAACTTGATTCTGTATTGATATTGCGATATGTGCTCATGTAGAGGAACGATTGAGATTTTATATGATTATACTTAAGATTGATATTATGCATATCATTCACACACATTCTACATGATTCATGTCACGACCCAACCAAAGGGTCATGACGGGCACCTGGAGCTAACCCACCGAGCACCTCTGAACATATATCTCATAATCATTTATAGGTGGAATACAAAGATATCACATGGGCGTCATACTCTGCAAGGGCATATATCACAAGATAATGGCACATCTCTATATAATCATCAGTAATTATGCCGATCATCACAAGCCGACATGCCGGCCAAAATATTATACCACAATATGCACTAATAAGGTTATAAAAAATCTAGCTACAGACATCTGTCTACAAGCCTCTATATAGAATGCAGGAATCCGTGAAGACGGGGCAGGACTCCGCCAAGCCCAAGTATATACACAAAGATAATACCAATAAACTGCCGCTTCGAAACCAATTGAGCAATCCTGAGACTCCGCTGATGAAGCTCCTAAGGGTCTGGTCTGTCTACCTATCTACTGTCACACCCCGACCTTACTAGGGTGTGATGGGCACCCGACCCCATATACGGAGCCAAGCGAACCCGCTGACTCATATTACATACTTAACCTCTTTAGACTCGTACATCAACAAGAAATAAAATATAGCTAAACCTTTAGATTTTTTTTTTCTTTTCTTTGTACTCAATTCAAACAAAAACTGTAATCATATGAAACTTATATCATAACACAAATGACACATCAGCTGGTATAGCCACTTCCGAACTGACAACCAACACCCACGACTCTGTCTGCAAAGTCTCTAACATCAGTCCAGAAATCCTAGCATACAAGCTCGGACTCGGCAACACTCCAGGAGCAAGTGGAGCTTGCCAACTTCGCTGGAATATCCTCTAGAATAACTTCAACTCATCTGGGTGTACCTGCGCGGCATGAAACGCAGCCCCCGAAGAAAAGGGGTCAGTACGAGTAATGTACTGAGTATGCAAGACATGAATACTAACATAATAAAGGGATGTACAGTATGAATAATGACGGAATAGACATATAGAGCTTATCCTGGGATAGAAGTAACCTGTATATATGAATGCCTTTTAGGCGGATGCTATGCATGCTTGGTCTCTTTTTCAGAAAACGGTACTTCTTATTCACATATATAGAAAACAGAACATTTCAGAAAACGGTATCCTTTATTCACATTTTACAGACGCCGAGTACATCGGCTCTCCCGCCCCCTCCCCAACGGTGTCCCACCATATCATATCATATCATACATATCATACAACACATATACAGACGCCGTGTCCGCTCTCCCATATCCCGCGTCCGGGACGAAATCCAGCTGAATCAGGTGGTAATATAACAGTTGCCCTTTCCCTTTTCCCCATATACATATACATATACATATTCATATACATATCATATACATAGAGATATATCATATAAACAGCATGCATGAGAGCCCAAAGAAAGTCATATACCCATCGGAGTGACGTAAGGTCGGTAACCTCCGATTACATTATGGAATAACCATGGTCACTTTGTCTCACCTTGAAGGAACAATTCTCATAAGGTGAGACTATCAAGGAAGAATAGCATTGAGAGGACATAAAGTAAAATAATCATCCCATAGGGCATCAATTCATACGCTTTGAAACCTTTAAGAAATAATTGTCGTTCATTAATAAAATTGAGATGTCAAGAAAATAGCCCCACATTCTTGTATCGTCATTGAAACGTAAACTTGGAACCTTTCAAACATAGAATCATCATCATATCCATCATAGGAAAACTCTCTCATTCTTAGCATTCATTGTCATCATGATCAAACATGTCCATCATCGTTATCATAAAGCAGTACAAAATCGTAAACCTCCGTTTTGGAAAAATATAGACATTTTGGAAAACATTAACGATTTTTGGAAAGGTAATCATGCCTTGTAATTATAAATGTCCAACATTTGAACACAAAGAGGATTGTGGAAACGTTCATGGAATTAGAGTCGTAGGAATCATGCCTTTGAAAGAAAGGGACGAGCCTTAACATACTTGTTCCGCCTCTTATTAGCTACGCTTATTTGTCCGAGCTCGTAAGTCTACATTTAAGATAATTCACACTAATGTTAGCCCCTTCAATGCACATTTATACCATATTCAAAATTATACTATTTTATATTCTACCAAAAATCGGGCAGCATCTCCCCTGTTTATATGCCTAGCCCGAATTTTCAATTCAGCAACCAACAACACCAACATCAATAATATCAATTTCCATATCAACATATCTCATAAAACAGCCCACACGATGTTTTCCAATTTTCCACAGCTAATTAACTCGGTATACAATCATTTAATCACGCTTTCTTCGTAAATAAACCGGTATTTGCACAAATAGAAAGAGATTCATACATTTCTCCCTTTAATACTGCTTAATCTCCACCTTTTCACGCTAACTTTTGGCCACCACACGCCCGTCATATGATTCTGCAGCGAAAAAAATACGGTATCTAGACCGGAATTGGGAGATTATACCTGATCCGGGCTAAAATTTGATGTTGTAGGGTTGTGGAAGGTTTTTTTTCAGAATTTTGGGGGTCTTTGGGCGTTTTTGGATGAAGAATGGAGGTTAAGCCCTCCTTAAATAGAGTTCCAGAAGCTGCCCAGACCGACATAAAATTTGGTCTGCGCGTTCGCGCCAAGTTGGCCAGTGGCCTCTTGCGCGTTCGCGCCCAGATGGGCCGCGTTCGCGCTGGCTTAATATTCTACCTGCGCGTTCGTTCAGTAAAAGGGGCATAACTCTCAATCCCGATATCATATGAGGGTCCACGACCTATGGTTGGAAAGATAATTCAATTATCTACAACTGTTGTTTATGGACATTTTCCCAAATTCCAAACTTATAATGCCGTTATTTCCCCTCCAAGTCGGATCACCCAAAAACGTTTTCTTAAATTGTCCTTTTGGCGGGCCTACACTTATTTTTAGCTTATGGGTCCTTCTTAAGACTTGCTCAACTTTCCATATACTACTCATATGTCTCTTCATACATCCTTTATGAAACCCCGACATGTGGGCCCCACTTGGCGACGAGAATTTCCCGTTAAGTACTATGTGAACCGATTCACTCCATATGGTCTCCAAATATCATATATAGGTTATTATTACACTCTTATAGTATAACCTTCATCCCGAACCTGGTCCGCAGATTTTTGTTCAGTGCGTTCGCGCTGTTCTGGCCCTTGGTCTTTCTCAATATTTTTCCATACTAATAAACAACTTGTACATTAAAATAATTTTGGAGATAGTCTTGCCCTTAACTTCTCGCATTTATCTTGAATTATCCGAACGTACAAAGTACGGGCTATAACATCTACCTGCGGGCATGAAGGCAGCGTCCATAAGAAAGGACGTATGTATGAATAATGTACTGAGTATGTAAGGCATGAATAACAACATAAGAAGAGATAAATAACATAACATGAGATAAGGATAACCTGTACATCTAGTTACCTCTTATGGCGAATATCATGCATCCTTAGCTTTCTTTTAAAAAAACATTTTTCATACATATATAACATAATAGTACTACGGAAAGTGCAGCCCGATCCATAACTATATTATATCATCATCATATATGTTGCCGCGGAACGAACGGTCCGATCCATTTATCCCATATATCCCTCGTCCGGGCATCCAGCGTTCGGGACTATTTCATAATATGCCAATTGATCAGGTGGTTATGCGTATATACGCCTCGCCCTTTTTCCCATATCCTAGATATACACACACACACATCTAAAGGAGGTTAGTAAGTGTAGTGCATAGTCTAATGAAGGTCTATGTTATCTTTATTGTAGATTTACAGGTCGAGAAGGAGGAGTCGGACGATTTGATATACGTCAAGGTATGTTAAGGCTATCCCTTCCTTCTTTTGGCATGATCATATTATATGATCCAATATGCGAGTAAGCGAGTCCATGTTACTCTACTCTTATAAGCATTAGAAGTATTTCGGTTTTTGACATTCATGCACCCCGTTATGATTATTCCTTCTGTTCATGGATCCAATTTTATGTATATAGTTATTCATGCATTACATTCATTTATATATATGTATGTTGACCCGTAACCAGAAGGGGTTATATATGCAAGTATTATATGTATATGGGTTATGGAAAGGAGTAGGTGCACTATGATGATGATATGAGAATCAGGCTGCAAGTACCACATCAATGTATATGATGATGGCCGCAGAGAGGCCGATATGATATAAGAAGAGAGACAGGTGTTATATACGCGCACATATCACGCGTTACATATGCACATATATACAGATGTATGACATTCATTGATAGGCATGAGCATGCATATTATGTGCCCACTGAGGCATTGTCAGTTATACACATTTATGCAGATTCAGGCAGATACTAGTTCATACAAGTACATGTAGTCAGTCATTGCAGCTTTTGAGTTCAAATCTTATCCATGATTCTTATGTGTATATATATATATGATGTTGCTCTTGTGCTTTACATGCTCAGTACATTATCCGTACTGACTCCCCGTGGCTCGAGGGGCTGCATTCATGCCCGCAGGTACAAGGAGGCAGACAGGTGGTCCAGCTCAGTAGGACCTCTAGATCTAGCAGTGGTCAGTACGCTCCATTCGATCCGGACTTATAGTCAGTTTTGGTATGCCCTTTTAGATGTGTATGCATATGGGTATGACGGGGCCCTATCCCGTCCTTTCTACAGCTTTCATTCCAGAAGATGTCTGTAGAAAGTTGTATGTATTAGTCAGAGGATGTAGCCTTGTCGGCTTCTACTCTTTTGTGTACAGTATATGTAGCAGCCTAGCTGGCTTGCACTGTTTTTTCGGATGTTGTGTATATATATGTGCAGATTGTACAGAGTTCTGATTTTTCCCTCTTTATGAGATTAGTTGTGCCATTTATGGGCCTTTGATGTTCAGTATGATTCAGATACGAGTATAGGGGTGTTTGGCCACTGGAGGTCAGACTCCCATCACGGCTCATGGGTTTGGTCGTGACATAGCATGCATGAGAACCCAAATAAAATTTACCACTTTATCGGAGTAACGTAAGGTCGGTAACCTCCGATTTATATTATGGAATGATTATCATCGCTATATCTCACCTTGAAGGAATAATTATCATGATTATCATCGCTATATCTCACCTTGAAGGAACAATTATCATAAGGTGAGCTCAACAAAAATGAGTAAAATCAAGAAATTCATGAAATAAACTCAATAATCTCATAATAGCATCAAGACTGTAAACTTTGGAATTTCTAGACATGGGATCATCATCATCATCATAGGAAACATCTATCTTTAGCAATATACGAACTTTGAGAATCATGAACTTCTAGCTTTTTGGGAATAAGGATATTATGGAAAACATGTATGGGTTCATAAGAAAAGAATCATGCCTTTATAAAGAAAGGGACAGCCTTAACATGCCTTTTTGGTCTACTTAACTACATAACGCTTATCCTCCCAAGCTCGTAAATCTACATTCAAGAGAATCCATATTATTGTTAGGCTTATCATCATATGCTTAACTTAAGCCTTCAAATTAAACCCCTTTAGAATATGCCGAAATTTTGGCAGTATCTCCTCTATATCTTCTACTCCCTCTAATCTTCAAAACAACTCTCAAAGAACAATAAAATATCAACAATCCCATAATCAAAAGATTACATTCAAACTATA
Organism: Lycium barbarum; assembly: GCF_019175385.1. Classification (NCBI taxonomy): domain Eukaryota; kingdom Viridiplantae; phylum Streptophyta; class Magnoliopsida; order Solanales; family Solanaceae; genus Lycium; species Lycium barbarum. Next base: position 67,715,701 of record NC_083339.1, read on the forward strand.
CTCAATTCAATCCCAAAAATTTTTTCATAATCAATCCTTAACAATAACTTCATACAACTCCTTATACACTAGTATACGATGATTCCTTAACATCATTATTATCCCTCATAACAAGATTATGCTCAAAACATACTAATAATTATAACTCAAGTTAATTCCCAACTCAAAATATCATCAAATGCATATTTGAACTTTTCCTCCAATTTTGTTCTCCTCAAATATTAACATAATTACCAAACAAACTGATAAACATGAAACTTAGATGAAATATTACCTCAAAATTCAATAACAGTTCAATTCCATGGTTACTCTACCTTAAAATACTCACCTAAACATCTTCAAGAAGAGGAGACAAGTGTAGGCCTCACTTGGAAACCTTAACCACTTTAATCTTCACTTGGATCTTTCATTTAGGCTTGGAAATATGTTGGAATATGTTTGGAGAGGTTTCTAGGGTTCTCTAAGACTTGGGGTTATGTAAAAAATGAAATAAAAATGACCAAAATTGTCATATAGACTTGTTGGAATATATGTGCATGTTTTAGAAGTTGGGGAATGTTCTAGAGGATTTGGGATATGTTTAGGGGGCTTTGGATGAAGAAATAAGGGATAAACCCCCTTTTCTAGTACTCTAGAGTCGGTTGGCACCGACCTAGAATTTTCGGGTACTGTAGCGCCCGTGTCGAGCACTGTAGCTACGCGTTTCTGCTCTACCAGCCTAACTTGTAAAGTCCATAACTCTCTACTCCGATGTCATATCGACGAGCGGTTTATTGCGTTGGAAACTAGACTTCATGAACTTCAATTTATTCTTTTGCTTTACTTTAAACCTCCTCATATACTAAAATATATACTCCTCTAAATTTCAACCAAAATTTCTGCCCAAAATTCTGCCAAATTGTTCCATACTTTCAATAAACTTATTTTCTTCGTGTGTTTAATCGCAGAACCTTTAGACACTCTCTTAACACTTGGTAAGAGTACTCCTTAACCTTATAATGGTTCCATGACCTCTCCGAGCTTACGTCATTTTCCAAACGACGTTAAAATTTTCAAGGTAAAACATTCTCTCCCCCCTCCCCCTTAAAAACATTTGTCCTCGAATGTTAAACTCTCAAAGATCTTATGGAGGTTTCGGTAGAGCTTCCTCTGTAGCTGTATTACTACCAGCCTGAAGGTTATAATGTCTCCATATAGATCTCCTTTAGCAATGAAGACAAATACGGATACTTGGATTTCATATCTTTCTTAACTTCTCAAGGCGTCTCTTCTACCTTCACATGCATCCCTAGTTTTTTTTTAATTAATCCACAATCCTAAAAATTTGGCGATCTGAGAGGGTAGTAGGGACTTCCTCATACGATAATTGTTCTGTATGCCAAAAATCATCAATTGGTACAACTGTGGGGGGATTTATTAATACACTTGCGAAACATTGACGTGTAAAAGACTGAATATACAGATTTCAATTTTGAGGGTACATCTAGTAGGTCCTTCGACCATCATCTTGCGAAGTCTAAGATATACAAGGGCCATACTTACCTTCTTTATTAGTTTTCGTAAATTCCTTCAGGATGAAATTCCAGATTTCAAACAATCTAACATTGTCCCATTCTTATAGAACTTCATACGAGCCATATGGATATTGGAATGATGACTAATACCATATGAAAATTCAATCCATACTAACTGGTCATCCTAATTATATTCGAGGTTCTAATATACATGCTCATGACATATCCTTGGACGTCGGAAAAGTGTGTTCTACTTACCCACTAATCTCAAGGTGGGAAAGAATACTGGAATAATCTATTTTCTTTAGGTTTCTCTGTATATTCTGATCCTCATGTGCTAGTAGAGAACTGAACATCTTAATCGGGTAACCAAAGCTACTAGATAATCGAATAATTCCATGCCGATCATTTCCTGAACATTCTATGCCTGAGATTCTCATATCATCATCATACACATTTGTATCATCAAATAATCGCGTTCCCCCGAATATTTCATTTTCATTTTAGTCCTTCTCAATTGGTAACTCTACTTATTTCCATCGACAAGATGTTACTAGATTCTGGATCGAATACTTTTTCCTTTAAGGTTTCCTTGTACAATGCTTTCCTAACTGTTCTGTGATGCTAGAACTTTGTATTCACTCAACTAGCTCGTGGTGGCTATTTAACTTAACTTTTATCTTGGTCTACTATCTACTTCAAACATCATACTCAATCCTTCTCTGCTTATTCATTTCTGAACTTCCTATTACACTCTTATCTTGAATTTTTGAGTAATTTACTCCTTAGTGTACTCCCTTTCAATCTTTACTCAGTCATGCACATGACTGACTGGTTATGTTGATCACCAAATCGTCCTTTCATCTTATCGGCCTGCTAGTGTAATATCCCTTTGAGGTAATTTCCAATTCCTTTATCACCATATTTCCATCTATTAACAACGCCTACTTCTGATCCAATACTTGTTCATCTCATCTTCCCCCCTTAGGGTGTTAGCCCATTATTCTATATTTAACATCCCATTAGTTCTCCTTTTTCTTGCAAGTACATACTCTTAGCGAATCTGTAACTAATCTTAATTGTGACTAATCATCACCTGACTTTATCTAGTCAGTTGGACATCTTTGTAACGAGTCACATATTCCCGTAGACGTACTGGTCCTTGATGGGCCTGATCTTTCCTCAAAAGGATCTTCATAATTTCTTTACGGTTCTTCCCAAATCACCTTTCTCCCATTTCTCACTTTCCCATTTCATCATCGTGATGGTATCTAGCGCCAATTTCATCCTCAAAATCTGCCCTGATTGTGAATGTTCCTCCTTTTCTTTGCCACATAAACACCCGGTCTTTAAACAAGCCTCTCTTAAACTACAAATTCATCTCGTTAATGAAGGGTACATCTTATCACAACTTACAACTTCCAACTCATTCATCTACCATCATATTACCAATTCCTTCAAAGCATCGTTCACATCCATCTTTAGATATTCAGCCTTATATTACTAACTCAATAATCTTGTGACAAGAAGACTTCTGAAAAAGAATCTTTCTGCACCTTAGTCCTAACTTTGTCGTATATCTATATATCCTTATACTCGTACCTCCGTACAACGTCCTTGCCAATATACTTTATACGATAAAAAAAGCTCTTCTCGATATCTGGCTCTTTTAGTAACGTACATCGTTCTCTTACCTCTTCTACCCCTTTGTACTCATAAATTATTAGCTTATTTATACTCAAGGTTCATGCGTAAATATATACTTATCCCTTCAACTTCTAACTTCAAGAAGAAGTTATAACTCCCATCTAATCATACTGACGTCTTATTAATGGAACACTTTGAAAGGTTTAATCAACTCAAGTTTCGCCCCAGTCCAACCAATAATATAAGGAGTAACATATAACAATGTAGAACTCGGATCAATCAACGCATATACATCATGAGAGAATACTAACAATATACTTTTGACAACATCGGGGGAGGACTCAAGATCCTGTCATCCAGCTAGTGCATAGATACGGTTCTGAGGGCCGCCCGAACTAGATTCTCCCTCTCTACCTCTACCACGACCTGCTGGCACCTGCGAACCTTGCCCCACAGGGCATGCGGACGATGAAGAACTAACCGCTGATCCTGTGGACTGAGCCTTATCTCTGCCATTCCTCCATGGATAATCACGCATCATATGATTAACCCGACCGTAGGCATAACAAGAACCTGAACCTAAGCAGCACTATCCAGAATGTGGCCTACCACTCTGAGCACATCGGGGGTGAAGGTAGTCTCATCTGGCCTGAATCATCCCTATACTGGAAACCTGAAACTCTGGAGGTCTGGCCCGGTCCGAAATAAATGGGACTATCAAATCTCTTACTCGCAAATCTAGGAGGTGCACTGACTGGAGGGAATTCCTAGAATACTGCTGCCTTTGACCCCCTATAAACTAACTAGCGGCACCGGAAGATCTTACCCTCTTACTATAACCTCTATCATAATCTGGCTCACCCCTTTGCGGTTGCTGCTGTTGTTCTAGATTTTGGGCATGGGCCTGAATATGAGCAATATCCATCCCATCTTGAAGGGAGGCCATCAAGCACTCCTTAATCAGATATGGCCATAAACCACTCATAAACCAGTGTACGCGGTCCCCCACAACAGCCACGGCTGGAGCATACCTAGCAAAAGAGTTAAAGCGAAGGTTGTATTCTCGAGCACTCATAGTCCCTTGCATAAGATTCAAGAATGTCAGCTCTGGCCTGCCGAACCTCTGGCAGCAAATAATGTCGGAGGAAGGCATCTACAGACTCTTTCCATACCGGGGGAGGTGCATTAACCCCTCTAGGAGATATCCAAACTCTATACTAATGAACCGCAACATCCCATAAACTATATGAGGCCAACTCTACCGACTCCACGTCCGAGGCATGCATTATCTGTAAGGTTCTCGATATTTCATCCATAAAACTCTGCCGCTCCTCATCCCGCTTTGACCCACAGAATACTGGAGGGTTCAGACTAATAAAATTGCGGGCTCTTGTACTGACCGCTTTATCACCCTAGCCAGCACCCTGCCGCTGGGCCTGAGTGGCTACTAACTGGGTCAACAAAAGGATAGCATGTCTCATCTCCTGGCCTGTGGCATCTGGTGGAGGAACTGGTGGTATTGGAGCTGGAGCTGAGGCCCCATTATGCTCCTCTAAGTCAGGTGGGGTATGAGAGGTTCAAGATGGAACCTCATTCTGAGACTCGCCCTCCTCTATATCCACAGGCGGTTACCATTCAGTCCTCCTTCCTGCTACTGTCTCGCCCTTCTAGGCCACTGTTGCGTTTCTCTTCATAGGCATTGCTGAAAACATAATCGCACGGTTAGAAAAAAGTGAATCCTGGTAACATAGCTCTATCGCACGATCTAAGATTAGAAAGAAAGGTTAATTATTCCTAAATGCCCCGCAACCTTCTGCTTATAACTATGGCGCGCTTTACACCCATAAACAAGACTCTACCAGACATGGCTTATAGATATCCCTAGGACGAACCGCTCTAATATCACTTTTGTCACGACCCAACCAAAGGGCCATGACCGGTACCCGGAACTAACCCACCGAGCACCTCTGAACATACATCTCATAATCATTTTTAGGTGGACCACAAAGATATCTCATGGGCGTCATATTCTGCAAGGGAATATTTCACAAGATAATGGCACATCTCTATATAATCATCAACAACTATGCCCATCATCACAAGACGACATGGCTGCCACAATATTATACAACAATATGAACTATTAGGGTTATAAAACGTCTAACTGTGCACACATGTCTACGAGCCTCAACATAGAATACAGGAATCCATGAAGATGGGGGCAAGAATCCGCCATGCCCAAGAATATACACAAAGAGTAATACCAATAAACTGTAGGTCCGAAACAAATGGAGTACTCCTGCGACTCCGCTAATGAAGCTCTTGAGGGTCTAGTCTGTCTACCTGTCTACCTGCGGGCATGAACGCAGCGTCCACAAGAAAGGACGTTAGTATAAATAATGTACTGAGTATGTAAGGCATGAATAACAACATAACAAGAGATACATGTCACGACCAAGCCAGTGGGCCATGATGGGTACCCGGAGTGGACTACAGAGCACCACTCATCATGCTAACCATCATACCCAATTTGTACACACGTAATTGCAAAAACAATACATATATGTATACATAAGCCCTCACAGTCGTAAAACGATATCTAATAATATATACTGGGGTGATCATAAGACATCTAATACCCACACATATGTATCTACAAGCCTCTAAATGGAGTACTGAACATAAGGACGGGACAGGACCCCGTCGTGCCCGAATATATACACAAAAGAATATTTCAAAAACTGCACCTCCGGAGTAGGGAAGTGTTCCTGTACAAGCTGATCTGGCTCCTAAGGATCTGGATCGTCCCCCTGTCTACCTGTGGGCATGAACACAACGTCCAAAATGAAAAGGACGTAAATACAAACAATGTACCGAGCATGTAAGGAATATACGATGAAGTAATAAGGAAACATAAAAGGCATGAGAAGAAAAGATAACTGTAGCTGCTTGCCTCTTGAGGCGGAATCATGCATGCTCACTATTAATTTTCAAACATATCACATATACACACATAATCTGCCTGAATCAGTAACATCATTAGCCAGCATCCAGGCCTCCCGCGTCCGGGGGAATCATCTCACGCCGCCCACTAGTGGTGTCATGTCCAGCCAAATAGGCACGGTGTCATCATAAGTCACCCGCCCTAGCGGTGTCATGTCCGGCTATCTATGTTACATCCGACATTTTTGCTTATTCGAAAAATTCAAGGCAAATTGACTTGTAATGAATAAGGCCACAATTGGACCTTACTCGGTATGAATGTGTAGGTTATGAATACAATGGTGTGGAATTACGAAAGGTGGCCAAGGGCAAAATGGGAATTTTGAAAACTTGCCTCATGAATTACAATATGTAGCCAACTAGTTGGACTAAAAAAAATAAGAAAACAAGGCCCAACCGGCCAACAGAGAAGTCCAAGCCCATGGACTAATTACTTTCCATGTGGAATTATAAGATCATAGTTATCCAAAGAAGGTTGAAGAAAAATGAAAAGAAATCAAGAATAAGAGAGAGAGAGGTTTCGGGTGAGGAAAGAAAAAGAAAGAAAAGAAAGAAAAAAAAAATTTTGGAGCAAATCCTTGGTTCAAAAAATTAAATTCTTGTGAGATTAGTACTAAGCTCAAGGCCCTCTACAAGTTGATATAAGTATTGTGGCAAGAAAGCAACCTTAACCCCAAGTGAAGAAAGGTAAGAATTTTATGCTTTTGACATGTTATGAGAGGTGTATGTATGTTGTAGTAAGTTGAAATGAATGAAAAACATGAAAATTTTGTGTGTTGTGGTTGTATGTATGTTGGCCGAATATATGCATATATATTGCATGATTATGGTGACTTGAATTCATGTTGAAATTTAGTTGTAGTGTGGTAGAAATTGTATTAGAAATGAAAGTGGAATGAATTGTGGAAGTTGGAGAAACATAGGTTGTAGCCGTGTGGTGTTGTGTGGTGATGGAATATGAATTTAATCTTGTTAATATGTTAAGTGTGTTATGGTGAAATAAATGGAAAATAAAATAGTCTTTGTTGTCATGGAAAAATGGTTACTAAGTTGTTGAAGGAAATTATGCAACCTTGTTATAGCTTACATAAAAATGGAAATGGAAGTGTTAAGAGGAAAATTATGAGAATTGTATAATGAACTTGTATGTTGAAGGTTAGGAGAATTGGATAAATTGTGGCTTTGATGGAAAGTTTGTAAGTTTGCATATCTTATGTATATCTTGTGAGAATGGTATGATATGCCTCCAAATCGTGTTGTAATGAATTTGATGGGTAATGAACATCAAAATAATAAGTTTGGTTTGGAAGTGTAAGGTCGGAACGGAAAATGTTAAGTTATGACGGAAAGTTGGCAAATTGTGCCTTATTATGTATTTTGAGCTACTTGTCGTTATTATGAATATTGTTGTTGGGTTGTGTTGATTGTTTGGCTGTGTTTAACTTTTGGGGATGTCATATATACAGAGGAAATTCTGCCGAAATTTCGGTAGGCAAATATGTGTTAAGTTTGGAGTATTGAAAAGTTGAAACTAACAAATGGTAAACTTGACCATTACTAGATTTTGGACGAAATTGAAGTCGACGCCAAGCGAGCGTAAGGCGCTATCGAGGTATGTGAAGCATTTCCCTTTGTTCCTAGGCATGTTCTGGATGTGATAGGATCAGCCGCGAGCCTTAAGTACGACTCCGTTCCCCGGAATTCGAGACGGAAAACCGCTCCAATTCCTTCAATCCAATTGAAGCTATTTTCTTACAATTGCCTTTAAAATGAATTTTTGTATGAAACTTCCCTAAACGGAGTCGGAACACTTCCAAACGATTACGGATGACCTTATAAGGTCTATTGTCGGTAAATTACATATGTTGCCTCGAGTTGGTCCGAGGCGGGCCCACAAGGCCCGATATCTTCTGTAATACTTTAAATACTTCCATTTTGTCCGATTTTCTCAGAAAACAATTGAACCATTATTTTGATTATGATACAACTATTTTTATGAAATTCTTACAAAATGACTTCTGAACATCTGAGAATTCGATTCTGATAACGATCTGTCGTGCCTTCCCAAGTAGAATGTAGGCGCGTACTATGCATACTATCTGGATATTCTGATTTTGGCTCGCCATTTGGCACCCTTCAGTCTGATTGAGTCGGTATGTGAGTCTGTATGTATGTGGTTTCTCATGGATCTGTTCGTGGCTGTCTCAATGCATTCCTTCACTGCGTCCCGGGCCAGGTTCTGTTATCGTGCATATTCCTCTGCATTGTTCACTGCGTCCCTCGGTGTGCGGGCCGGGATCTGTTATATCTGTATGATTATGATATATTGATCTGTGTATGGGGATGGCGGACAGGATGGCATCTGATATGATCTGATCTGATCTGATTCTGTCTGTCCACCGCGTCCCGTACTAAGAGGGCCGGGTTCTGTTACCGCGCCCCCAGCCAGGGCCGGAATCTGTATGTCTGTATGCATGTGCCATCAGTATCTATATAAGCACATGCTTCTGTATGATTCTGTATGATTTTGTATGGTTCAGTATGACTCTGCACTACTCTGCATGCATAATTCTGTCTGTCCGTCTGAATTACGACTATGTCTGTATGTCCGTATGGCTTCTGATTCTGTATGTCCGTATGGATTCTGATTCTGCTCGTCTGTCCGGATTATGATTCCGTCGGTCTGTCCGAACCATGATTCTGTTTATCTGTATGGACCACGATTCTGTATGTCTGTCTGGATCATGACTCTGCCCGTCTGTCTGATGTATGGTTCTGTCCGTTATATTTCTGTGACTCCGGTTCGGACTATGATTGTATCTGTTATGTTTCTGCTTTACATACTCGGTAAATTTTTCGTACTGACCCCCGTTCTTCGGGGGCTGCGCTACATGCCCGCAGGTACAGACGCACCAGGTGATACGCCGCCAGCGTAGGTTTCTGACTCTGCTGTTTGAAGAGCTCCTTTGATCCAGAGCGTACACTTTTGGTATATATCTTCTGTTTTCCGCATATCCTGTATGTATGGAAATTCTGGGTACGGCGGGGCCCTGTCCCGTCATATGATTATATATGTCTGTAGAGGCCTGTAGATAGATGCATGAGTTACGGGTTTCGTCTGTATGTTAGCCTTATCGGCTTATCTGTAAATGTCTGCATGTCCAGGTATATATATATATATGTTTGCGCGCGTGCCGTATCTGTATCGGCCTACTTCTGTAACATCTGTTTGAAAAAAAAAATTGTATGATACGAAATTCGGTCAGGTAGGTATGTACGGGTACCCAGTTAGGGTACCAGCCGCGGCCCGCGAGGTTGGGTCGTGACAATCTAGGCACGGTGTAATATTATCATTATATACTTGTCATAAAGCATGCATAAGAGCTCAAATAAAAGCTGTACTCTATCGGCGTGACGTAAGGTCGGTAACCTCCGATTACATTATGGAACATCATGATCTTCATGTCTCACCTTGAAGGAACTTGCATTATAAAGTGAGGCTATCAACAATGAATAGCATCAACGAATCACACAAAGATCATTAACATCATAATAGCATCATATTATTATCATGGAACATATCTCATCTCTATCTCGTAGAACACTTTTAATACTCTTTAGCCTTTATCTTTTGGAATGTAAGAAGGTCATGGGAACTACCAGAAAGTAATCACAATATATAAGAATCATGCCTTTGAAAGAAGGGCTATAGCCTCACATACCTTTACGTCTCTTAAACTTTATCGTCTAATTGTTTGCCTTTCAAGCTCGCGATTCTACCTTCAAGAGAATTTGTACTAAGATTAGACAACCGGAAACATGTTTAAGCTTAAGCTAAAACAACTAAGATCTAATGAAGATTTGGTGATATTTTCTTTGTTTTGACAACCTCCTCCATAAATAAGACAACTCCCAAACATCAATAAGAACACCTATAATATCATAATCGATAGATTCTTTAAGTTAAACATTGTTTACTTCTCAAATCCACCTTCAAAATCATCCATAACCATACCTCTAATACAACATCATTTGTATTATTCATCTCAAGGTTGTACTCATAACACGTCAAGAACTATAATTAAAGTCAAGTGATTATTCAAGAATATGACTATTTCCCTATTTGCACTCCATACTCTTCTTCCTTCCACAATCCAAGTCTTTCAACCACTTAATCGTCACGACCCAACCCCGTAGGCCGTGACTAGTGCCCGATCTGGGCACCCGAACCCATCTATCAAATATTATCTCAAATTCTATCAACTCATTCTAGTATATGGCGGAAGCCGACAAGACTTTATTTCAAATTTAGGTAATTTCCAGAAAATTTCGGCAGAGTTTCCTTTGTTTTACGGACTATCCAATATACCCTGCACGCAGAAAATACCAACAAGAGCCACACAGGGCTAACCAAGCAATATATAAACATATGCGGACCGGCCGCCTCGGCGTATAGTATCGCCCAAACAACATATGCGGACCGGCCGCCTCGGCGTATGGGATCGCCCAAACGACATGTACATACATCCATACAGAAAGACCCTAACCCACAAACATGTCCACAGACCTCTAAACAGACCGACAGAATCATATGACGGGACAGGGCCCCGCCGTACCCATGAACGAATATATACAAATGCACTAATAAATATATATACCAAAAGTATAAGCTCCGGAAAGAGAGGAGCACTCCGAATAGCAGAAAGGGTGTCCTAAACAGGTGGATCACCAGGCTGTGCGTCTGTACCTGCGGGCATGAAACGCAGCCCCCGGAGAAGGGGGTCAGTACGAAATATGTACTGAGTATGCAAAGCAGAAGGTACAGAAATAAATCTGAATAATAATCGAATCAGATATATAGAAAATAATACATATCAAAATGTTTATTTCCAAAGTATAAATTATGCATAGGGCACTGGAAAATGTGGTCGCCCGCCTGTCGATGGCGCCACAACACAGCATAACACCAGAAAGTTTCAAATCTCTGAATCCCCGTCACACATCACAACACAGCATAACGCCAAACACAGCATAACGCCAAACATAAGTGGAACCCGGCCCTCGAGCGAGGAGCACGGTGAACCATAAACACAGCATAACACCAGAATGAATCAAAAAGCGCATGACAACAGAACCGGCCCGGGAACCGGCGAACGATATCATAGTAGGCACGAGCGGAGTAGTGAGGAATCATATGCATAAAATCATTATTATAAATCCGAAGGATAAGTAAAATAGTCATATTCGAAATCGGAATGATAATTATCACTTTTTGATTCAAAGTTGTCGAATTTACATACAGGGCGTCGCGGGACCCACGGACGAGTATAGACCCGAACTGAGCCCGCCTATGAAAAATATACCCATTATACATCAAGTAAACTCCTATAAAAATTATTGGAGCGATCCGAGCCTCTATGCGAAAAATATGGCATTCAGAGATTACAAAATTCCTTAAAGTGAACATTTTCTATGCGAATTTCGGAAAGCGATTACTTCAAATACATCATGGTTCATATTTCATAAAAACATATATAAGAGTGCCAAAGAATATATATATGGATCATAACATGCTCGGATCTCGAATTTGGAATTCCCTTAAAGCTCTAATCTAGCCTATGTGAAACTAAGGCATGCCAAAAGAAGGAAGGTTGCTTTACATACCTCAAACGCTCTCCAATATGATCCAACTCAAGCTAAGTCCAAACTATGATTCGGGCTGCCCACGATCTAAAAATAAGCCATAAAATGCCAAACATTAGCTAAAAGACTCTTTGGACATTAAATTCCAATTTCGCCCTTAATCCTACAGAAATTTGGGCAGCATTTCCCCTGTAAATAGGCTACCCCGAGAATTTAACTCGCTCAAAATCAACAACAACAACCACAATAACCAACCTAGTAACATTGACAACCAATCCGAAAGACAAAATACAATAATCGCTTTCTTTTCCATTTTTCGACAACTTACATAAATTCAATTCGACGACTTACCTTCAAGCCAAAATCGACGCTTATACATTCAATCAACAACCCGAATCCTTAACAAAAATATTCAAGGGCATTCTAAGCAATTCATACCACATTTCCAACAACCCGAATATTTTTTTCCAAGCTGGCCGAAAACAGCCCCAACCGAGACAGCCCTTTTTAATTTTTTTTTTCCTTCATTTCCAAATCATGGTTTGTATCCTCTAATTACATTCTAACAATGCTATCTCATCAATATACCAATTAAAATAAATATACAATAACCTCCAAAAACAGTCCGCACATTAACAACATCATTTCGAGTCAACAAACATTCATTTCCAACATAAGATTCATAGCGACGGCGATTAAAACATTAAGCGACGTTCCTTTGTTCATCGTCATATAATGTGACCCATTTCAATCAACACTATATATACACATATATGGATGATTCTCAATTGTGCTTCACCTTACAATGACCCCAATCAACTAACTAAACATTAATTCATAATTTCAATCACAACACAACAACACCCATCACACGACCCACTTCCAATCATACTATATTTCATGATTTCCAACCACTATAAGATACTACAACATGAATATAACCTTCATAACACAAAAACATAATGAATTCTTACCTTCCTTCTTCAACTTTCCAATAGCCTAGGGTTTCCAAAAGATGAAAATAATGGGTTGATCGCTCCAACGATGCTTCCACACTACTTAGGGACCTTAATATAGTGGGTTTACATCAATGGAATAATTTTAGAGGAGCTAAAAAGATGATCTTGTTTTTCTCTCCTCTTAGCCGTGAGGTTGGAGTTGTTGTTCTCCTCCTTCTTAATTTTTATTCTAAGTGTAGAAATGAAGAGAAATGACTTAGAGGTCATATTTTTAAGTTCCCACTAAAATATTTCCATGTCCCTATGGTCCACACATGTGTTGGACCAATTAAATTTGGCCACACAATGTGGGGACCCCTTTAAATTCACACGGCCACATGGCCCTTTTTGCACAAGATTTTTAATCCCAATTTTATGAATTGTGGTCCCAATTTTCCCTAAGTGTTCAATGCCATCAATTTCATATATAATTTGTGTCTCAAAATAAAATCAAATGGTCAAAAGTCTCGACTTCAAATCCCGGAATAATCTTGGCCTTAAATTATCATAGTTAATCCGGGTTGTTCCAATGTATAAAAATACGGGACGTAACATTAATATTCTTAATAACATTAATTGAACGTAAAACTCACCTTTGATGATGTAGAATGGACTTTGAATGGAATTACTTCACTTGGAGAAAACCCTACTTCAACACCAAAGAGATTCTTGGTTTCCACAAACCCTAGAGAGCATCCAAACACCTGATTTTACTAATTCTTGGTGTTTAATCCTTGATTTCCCTTGGATATATCATAATATGATGTGAGGAATATTCTAGAGCTCTCAAGACTTAGGGAGAAAATGAAATCTGAAAATTTTGGACAAGGGTCGTCTATTTATAGCTGAACCCAGAAAATTCCAGAGAGGCGTTCGACGGCGGGCTCGACGGTCCCATCGACTGGCCCCATCGACTCAGGCCTGCAAATGTCTGATTGCAGGAGCACAGGGACGGCGCACATCGACGGTCCGTCGACATGGTCGACGGCCCGTCAACCGTGACTGGTGCCAGCAAAGTTTCCTGATTCAGTTCAGATTTTGCCATTTTGATCTGTTCAACTTATAGTCCTATAAATTACCAGGAATACCTGCTGGTGTACACATACACGGGGTAGGACACTCTCTGCCTTAACTTCCTCCAAGGAACTCTCCTCTCCCTCCCCAGGTGTCTTTGGAATCTTAATTAGAGTCATTAAGTATCCCTTCTTACTTGTAGGGACACCATAACTTGCATTAGTCCATCTACCGCGCAACAACCCAGAATTCCGATGTGTAACATTCTTCCCCCTTAAAAATATTCGTCCTCGAAGGTTATGTTTTTGGGAATTCTATAGAACTTTCGCCAGAGTTTCCTCTGTAATACGGCACTACCACCCTGTCACAACAACCCACAATAATATTGCCTCACAGGGCTACAACACAATGGCAAGAAAATATGTCCACACACGACTAAAAGCATTAAAAGAAACAGTACATACCTTACGATAATGGAGTCTCATCTTGAATCTCCTCCGTGGGTGGAAACAGTTGCAGGGACTTGGACTTCACGTTTTCTTCCACTTCTTAAGTCATTTCTTCTAGGTTATTGTTTCTTCATAAGACCTTGACTAAAGCAACCTCTTTGTTCCTGAGCTTTCGCACCTGCCTATCTAGTATGGCCATGGGTGCCTCTTCATAGGCGAACTTCTTAGTAATCTGGACATCATCTATTCGCATAATTCTTGATGGATCTCTAACACATTTGCGGAGCGTCGACACATGAAAAACTGGGTGGACTGATTCAACTCTTAGAGGTACGTCCAGCTCAAAAGCTACTTGGCCCACTTTACGGACAATCTTGTAAGGTCCAATATATCGGGAACTAAGTTTGCCCTTTTTTTTGAATCTCATTACACCTTTCATCGATGACACTTTTAGGAATACCCAATCATTAATTTTAAATTCCAAGTCCCGCCGGCGATTATTCGCATAAGATTTTTGGCGGCTTTGAGCTATCAACAATAGATCTCGGATAAGTTTGACCTTTTCCATTGCTTGCTTAATCAATTCTGGACCTATCAGTTGGGCTTCTCTGACTTCAAACCACCCGATTGGCAATCTGTATTTTCTTCCATACAGAGCTTCATACAAAGCCATCTGGATGTTGGAATGGTAGTTATTGTTGTAGGCAAACTCAATAAGTGGCAAATGATCCTCCCAATTGCCTCCAAAATCCAATACACACGCACGTAACATATCTTCTATGGTCTGAATAGTGCGTTCAGCTTGTCCATCGGTCTATGGATGAAATGTTGTGCTAGGTCTTACTTAAGTTGCCAATCCTCCTTGAAAGGATTTCCAGAATTTAGCAGTAAATTGTGCTCCTCTGTCTGTAATAATAGACACTGGAACCCCATGAAGTCGCACTATCTCCTTAAGATACAACGTTCCATAATCTTCTGTTGCATATGTAATCCTGACTGGGAGAAAATGAGCTGATTTTATCAGTTCGTCTACGATTACCCATATGGAGTCATACTTTCATTGAGAACGTGGCAAACCTACAATGAAATATATATTGATCACTTCCCACTTCCAGGTTGGAATTTCCATAGCTTGTAACAAACCTCCTGGCTTTTGATGCTCGACTTTCACTTGTTGGCAATTTTGACACTGAGCTACAAATTCTGCTATATCTCTCTTCATTCCATCCCACCAATATATTAACTTAATATAATGGTACATCTTGGTTGCTCCTGGGTGGATAGAATAGCGGGAGTAACGAGCTTCTTCCAGAAGCTGACGACGTAGCCCTGCCACATCTGGCACACATAGCCTGCCTTGATACCTGAGAACTCCATCTGCGGAAACTACAAATGGCGATTTCTCTTTCTTAGGAAATGTATTTGTATAGTGACTCAACTGGGGGTCTTCATAGTGGCGCCTTCTTACTTCCGTATCTAAAGAGGAAATAACTGAATTATGAATATCTACCCCTGAATTGCTTGAATCAATTAGAAGAACTCCGAGGCTAGCTAGCTGGTGAAACTCACGGATTAATTCTCTCTTCCACATTTCAATTGTTAAATGTAATTTATTTTTCTCTTTCTTCTTCTTTCTCCTCAACCACCGCCGCCGCCATACCGCAGCAGCAGTAGCAGCAGCAACAAGTGCAATAACACCAATATGACAATGGGTCTGACCCATTAAAACATAATGCCATTTCGGTGGAGGAGATATTTTGGTGTTTGATTTGCCTTCAAATGAATGTGTGTGTTAATGGTGTGTGTGTTAATGGTGTGTGTGTTAATGGAGGAAGAAAATGGGTTGAATGTGTGTGTGCTAATGGAGGAAGAAAATGTGTTGATGGATTTCTTGAAATGAAGAAGAAGAAGGGTTTAGTGATGAAGAAGAAGAGTTTAGTGATGAAGAAGACAAAATTAATGGTTAATTAGAGGTTAATTAGTGTAAATATAATTAATAAAAGGAAAATCAAATGAAAAAAAAGGAAAAGTGGCAGTAACGTGGCAGTAACGTGGCAACAACGTGGCACCAATGTGGCTGAGAGTGTGCAACACTCTCCACTGTGCAACTAGGCTTCAATGTTTTTTTGCCACGTTAGTAAAAAATGGTACAAAAATACAGAAAAATTAAGACTGGGGGGTAATAGGTCGCCCGCAAAGGTTGGGTGCGTCATATTTAATGTGGCTATACGTTGGGGGGGGGGGGTTATGTATTTTCCTATCCCTTCCTTAAAGCTATCCAATTATTATACCGTAGAACGGCGACATCCCGCAATCGATAAGATACTAACTCCATTGACTCAGTATTGGAAGCATGTATAATCCTCAGCGTCCTCAACATCTCATCTACAAAACCTTGCGGGTCTTCATTCGGGTTTGACCCGAAAAATTTCGACGGGTTCAGGCTCATAAAATCACGGGCTCTAGTACTAGTAGCTCTGTCACCCGGACCTGCACTCTGCTGCTGAGCCTGAGCGGCAACTAGCTGTGTCAACAACTGAATGGCCTCGGTCATCTATTGACCCGAAGCACCCGATGGTGGCGGTACTGGAGCTAGGGCTGGAGCCCCTTCGTGCTCCTCCGAAATAGACCGAGTTTGAGAGGTGTGAGATGGAGCCTCATTGTAGGACTCACCCTCTACTACATGTATCGGCGACTCCTGTTCAACCCATCTTCCAGCCGCAGTCTTGCCCTTCTGGGCGGTTGTTGCTTTTCTCTTTACCATCATCGCTGAAATCATAACACACAATCAGGGAAAAAGGAAAATCCTATAACATAACTCTATCGCACGATCTATGATGAAGAAAAACGATCAATGTTCCTAAATGTCCCGCAGCCTATTGTTTATAAGTGTGGCGTGTTTCACACCCATAAACAAGACTTTACTGGACACGACTCGTAGACATACCCTAGGACAGAACTGCTTTGATACCACTTTTTTCACGACCCAGCCAGTGGGCCATAACGGGTACCTGGAGCGTACGACCGAGCACCACTCATCATGCTAACCATCATACCTAATATGTACGCACGTAATCACTAAAACAATACATATATGTATACATAAGCCCTTACGGTTGTAAAAGGGTATATATAACAATATATACTGGGTGATCATAAGAAATCTACTACCCACACATATGTATCTACAAGCCTCTAACTGGAGTACTGAACATAAGGACGGGACAGGACCCCGTCGTGCCCGAATATATACACAAAAGAATATATCAAAAACTGCACCTCTGGAGTAGGGAAGTGCTCATGTGCAAGCTGATCTGGCTCCTAAGGATCTGGACCATCCCCCTATCTACCTGTGGGCATGAACACAGTGTCGAAAAAGAAATGGACGTCAGTACGAACAATGTACTAATTATGTAAGGCATATACGATAACATAATAAGGAAACATAGAAGGCATGAGAAGAAAAGATAATTGTAGCTGCTTGCCTCTTGAAGCGAAATCATGCATGCTCACCTTTACCTTTCAAACATATCACATATACACACATAATCTGTCTGAATCAGCAACATCATTAGCCCACATCCGGGGTAATCATCTCACGCCACCCACGGGTGGTGTCATGTCCAGCCAAATAGATATGATGTCATCATAAGCCGCCCGACTTAGCGATGTCATGTCCGACCATCTAGGCATGGTGTAATCTCATCATTATATACTTATGATAAAGCATGCATAAGAACTCAAATAAAAGTTGTACTCTATCGGAGTGACGTAAGATCGGTGACCTCAGATTACATTATGTAACATCATGACCGTCATGTCTCACCTTGAAGGAACTACCATTATAAGGTGAGGCTATGCACAATGAATAGCATCAAGGAATCATGCAAAGATCATTAACATCATAATAGCAACATATCATTATCATGGAACATATCTCATCTCTATCTCGTAGGCAACTTTTAATACTTTTTAGCCTTTATCTTTTGAAATGTAAGAAGGTCATGGGAACTACCGGAAAGAAATCACAATATATAAGAATCATTCCTTTGAAAGAAGTGCTATAGCCTCACATACCTTTACCTCTCCTCAACTTTATCATCTAATTGTTTGCCTTTCAAGCTCACGATTCTACCTTCAAGAGAATTTGTGCTAAGATTAAACAACTGGAAACATGCTTAAGCTTAAGCTAAAACAACTAAGAGCTAATGAAGACTTGGCGACATTTCTTTGTTTTGATAACCTCCTCCATAAATAAGATAACTCCCAAACATCAATAAGAACACCCATAATATCATAATCGATAGATTCCTTAAGTTAAACAATGTTTTCTTCTCAAATCCACCTTCAAAATCATCCATAACCTTACCTCTATTACAACATCATTTGAATTATTCATCACAAGGTTGTACTCATAACACGTCAAGAACTATAATTCAAGTCAAGTGATTATTCAAGAATATGACTATATCCCTATTTGCACTCCATACTCTTCTTCCTTCCACAATCCAAGTCTTTCAACAACTCAATATTCTTAATAACATGAATCTAACACAAAACTCACCTTTGATGATGTAGGAATGGACTTTGAATGGAATTACTTCACTTGGAGAAAACCCTATTTCAACACCAAAGAGATTCTTGGTTCCCACAAACCCTAGAGAGCATCCAAACACTTGATTTTACTAATTCTTGGTGTTTAATCTTTGATTTCCCTTGGATATATCATAATATGATGTGAGGAATATTATAGAGCTCTCAAGACTTAGGGAGAAAATGAAATCTGAAAATTTTCGACAAGGGTCGTTTATTTATAGCCGAACCCAGAAAATTCCAGAGAGGCGGTTCGACGGCCAGGTCGACGGTCCCGTCGACTAGCCCCATCGACTCACGCCTACAAGTTTCTGATTGCAAGAACATAGGTACGACGCACATCGATGGCCTATCGACATGATCGACAGCCCGTTGATCGTGACTGGTGCCCACAGACTGTTACACCTTGGAAAATTCATGTCGTCATGTAGTGAGTAAACGACTGTGAGCTTAAGGATGACAGAAAGTTCTTAAGATTATAAGACGGATAATTAGTGGTCCTAGAATGCGTACATTAAGATCTTGAAGTTATATGAGTTGATGGGATAAGAATTGATAAGGATAAGTGGAGTATAATGAGGTTTAGGAAAGGTTTCATAAACTTTTGCGTAAAGAATTGTTTGGAAAGGCCTTGAGGGAGAGTTATAGGGATTTTTAGATCATTAATGAAGTATTAAACAAGTGTTAATAAGGTTGTATAAGCATTGGAGATCAAACGAAACGACGAGAACAACTTCGGAAAAACTGTGAGTTACACGACCATGTTATACGGCCCGTGGAATGTTATACGGACCGTATAATGGTCCGTATAACCCAACAGCAACTATGTGTTCCATGGTGGTGAGCCATGGACACTTATACGACCCGTGAAATGTTATACGGACCGTATAAGTGGTCCGTATAAGTCCCGACAGGCTGAGTTATTCCAAGTATTTAAATGTGATCCCACTTAATTTTATTCATTCTCCTCACTTCAACACTTCTCTCCAAGCTTCTAGAGGGTTCCATACAAACTTCATATACAAGAATTCAAAGGAAAGCAAAGATCAATATCAAGAATTCAAGTGAATCAAGTGCAAGAAGCTCACTAGGGTTCCTCCAAGTCAAGAATTCTCTTGGGACTGAAGTTATGGTTTTCTCCAAGTAAAGTATGGGCAAACAAAACCCATTCCTACGCATTCAAAGGTGAGTTTCATGATTTCTCCATGTTGTTTAAAGTATGGAAAGGTTGAAACACTTGGATTTTGGAAGAAAATGGAAAATGGATTACAAAAGATAAGATTAGTGACAATTGTGAATAGTAGATTAATATGAATCATGAATCTTGATATGTTGAGATTGTAATCACGTTATGAAAGATGTTAGGAGTATGAGAGAAATATTAGATGAGAATGAATGTAACGTTGTAGTATGATTATGACTATGGATGACCATGAGAGTAAATTGTGGGAATGAATAATGATGATGATATTATGAATGTTATTATTGACGTTGGGTGTTGAAATATGATATGGGGAAAGTAGTAGAAACAAAGGAAATGCTGCCCAATTTTCTTTAGCTTTAGTAAGCACGTTTAAGTAATCGATTAGCTAATGTTCATGCGACTTCTCTTGAAGGTAGAAATGTGGGAATTGAAGGAGAACAAGTAAGCGATAAAATAGTTAAATGGAAAAGGTATGTGAAGCTAGTCCTTTCTTATAATGGCATGAATCCTGTGGTATGATTTTCCTTCTTCTCTATGAATCTTCTATATCCTGGAAAGCTAAGAGTCTATGTGCATGAATAGCTACATGAGATAAGGGATACATGACGAGCCCACTAATGATGATGATGAGTAAGTATAGAGATTCTAGAGTTCATGATATGATGTTCCTATAACGCTAATGATGTCATATATTGTATACACTCACCTTATATATTATTTCCTTCAAGGTGAGGCAGAATACCATAACGTTAATGATGTCATATATTGTATACACTCACCTTATATATTCTTTCCCTCAAAGTGAGGCAGAATACCATAAAGTTAACTATGTCATTTATTGTATACACTCACCTTATATACTATTTCTTTCAAGGTGAGGCAAAATACTTATAAATGTTCCATAATGAAATTGGGGGTTCACGACCTTATGTCACCTCGATAAAGTATATCTATCTTTGAGTTATTATACATGCATTATGATGAGTACATGTTGATGATATTACACCGTGCCTGTATGGACGGGCAGACACACCACTGCAGTGGGCAGCTTATACCCCGGACGCGGGAGGCTTGGACGCAGGTTAATTATTATCACACCGTACCTATATGGACGGCTAGCTTATACACTTATACATTTATGCATACATGACATGACGACGATTATGAAGTAAGCCAGCATGCATTATTTCTTTATGATGGACAGTCAACTACAATTGATCTTTATTTGATGCTTCCTTTATCTCATTGACATGTTATTATTACTTACGTCTCTCATACTCAGTACAATGTTCGTACTGACGTCTGTTTTCTTTGGACGCTTTGTTCATTCCCACAAGTAGACAGGGAGGTCATCTTGATCCAGACTCGTAGGAGCTAGTAGCTGATTTGAGAGCACTTCATTGTTCTGGAGGTGCCATCGATTATTCTTTTGGGTACATGTGTATATTTGGGGGAACGACCTGTCCCTATGTCTAGCACTCTAGTAGAGGCTCATAAATACGCAGTGTGGGTTATATAGTCTCCCGAGGTTACTGTTGTATATATATATATATATATATTTATTTTGATAGCCGAAAGGCTTATGTCTATAAAAGTATTTATGTTCTCAAATGAAAAATGATTTTTTCCTATCATTATGAGCATATGAATATTAAAGAAGTGTAATATGAGCATGATGAATAGTAGAACGAGTGGTGCTTGGTTGTTAGCCACGTGTACCCGTCACGGCCCCTAGTCGGGTCGTGACACAAACTTTCCTGATTCAGTTCAGATTTCACCGTTTTGATCCGTTCAACTTATAGTCCTATAAATTACTAGGAATACCTGCTAGTACACTCGTACACATGGTAGGACACTCTCTGCCTTAACTTCCTCCAACGAACTCTCATCTCCCTCCTCAGGTGTCTTTGGAATCTTAATTAGAATCATTAAGTTTCCCTTCTTACTTGTAGGGACACAATAAACACCATAACCTTCGTTAGTCCATCTACCGCGCAACAACCCGGAATTTTGACGTGTAACAATACAGAACATAACATGAGATAAGGATAACATGTACATTTGATTGCCTCTTAAGGCGAATATCATGCATGCTTAGCTTTCTTTTGAAAAAAAACATTTTTCATACATATATAACATAATAGTACTGTGGAACGTGCAGCCTGATCCATAGCTATATTATATCATCATCATATATGTTGCCACAAAATGAACAGCCGGATCCATTTATCCCATATATCCCACGTCCGGGATGATATTATAATATGCCAACTGGTTAGGTGGTTATATGTATATAACGCCTCGCCCTTTTCCCATATCCCATATACACACACACACACACACACACACACACACACACACAGATATATATATATATATATATATATATATAGTAGCATGCATGAGAACCCAAACAAAAGTTACGACTTTATCGGAGTGACGTAAGGTCGGTAACCTCCGATTTATATTATGGAATGATTATCATCGCTATATCTCACCTTGAAGGAACAATTGTCATAAGGTGAGATCAACAACAATGAATAAAATCAAGAAATTCATTGAATATATAAAATCAAGAAATTCATGGAATAAACTCAATAATCTCATAATAGAATCAAGACTGTAAACTTTGAAATTTATAGAAATGGGATCATCATCATCATCATTATCAACATAGGAAATATCTATCTTTAGCAATATAAGAACTTTGAGGATCATGAACTTCTAGCTTTTTTGGAATAAGGATATTATGGAAAATATGTATGGGTTCATAAGAAAAGAATCATGCCTTTATAAAGAAAGGGACAGCCTTAACATACCTTTTTGGTATCCTTAACTACTTAACGTTTGTCCTCCCAAGCTCATAAATCTACATTCAAGAGAATTCATATTATTGTTAGGCTTACCGTTATATGCTTATCTTAAGCCTTCAAATTAAACCCCTTTAGAATCTGCCGAAATTTGGACAACATCTCCCCTATATCTTCTACTCCCTCTAATCTACAAAACAACTCCCAAAGCACAATAAAACCTCAACAATTCCATAATCAAAAGATTACATTCAAACTATACTCAATTCAATCCCAAAATTTATTTTCATAATCAATCAATAACAACCACTTCATACAACCTCTTATACACTCATATACGACGATTCCTTAAAATCATTATTATCCCTCATAACAATATTATGCTCAAAACATACTAATAATTATAACTCAAGTTAATTCCGAACTCAAAATATCATCAAATGCATATTTGAACTTTTTCTCCAATTTTCTTCTCCACAAGTCTTAACTTAACTACCAAAAAAATCATAAACATGAAACTAAGATGAAATCTTACCTAAAAACTAAAGAACACTTCAATCCATGGTTACTCCACCTTACAATACTCACCAAAACATCTTCAAGAAGAGGAGACAACTGTAGGCTTCACTTGGAAACCTTAACCACTTTAATCTTCGCTTGGATCTTTTGTTTAGGCTTGGAAATATGTTGGAATATGTTTGGAGAGGTTTCTAGGGGTTACTAGTTTATGTTAAAAATCACCAAAATTGTCATATAGACTTATAGGAATATAAGTGCATGTTGTATAAGTTGGGGAAATGTTCTAGAGGATTTGGGATATCTTTAGGGGGGTTTGGATGAAGAAATAAGGGGTAAACCCCCTTTTATATTACTCTAGAGGCGGTTGGCACCGACCTAGAATTTTCGGGTACTGTAGTTGCGCGTGTCGCGCACTGTAGCTGCGCGTTTCTGCTCTGCCAACCTAACTTGTAACATCCATAAATCTCTACTTCGATGTCATACTGATGAGCGGTTTATTGCATTGGAAACTAGAATTCATGAACTTCAATTTAGGCTTATGCTTTACTTCAAAACTCCTCATATACTAAAAAATATACTCCTCTAAAGTTGACCCAAAATTTCTGCCCAAAATTCTACCAAATTTTTCCAAACTTTCAACAAAGTTATTTTCTTCGATTTTCTTAATTTAAGAGTACTCCTTAACCTTATAAGGGTTCCATGACCTCTCCGAGCTTACGTTAGTTTGGAAACGACGTGAAATATTTTGAGGTGTAACAATTCATTTATATGCACTCTGATTTGATATTAGAAATGATAAGAGAGAAAGTGAAACATCTGAGGTTTCTTATTATGGTGTTTGCTACATGTATATTCTATATGGCACCTTTTACATATATTGTTTGGTGTTATCTATATGGTCCGAAAGGAATTTGTTCCGGATGTGGCATTGCACAAATTAGGAATAAATTGGTAGTTGATTTATGGATGTTGTTATATTTATTAACCCTCCTGATTGTTGAATTTGACATTCATGCATGCACCTTTTCCTGGATTTCTCATGATACTGTGATGGGGGTGCAATGGAGAATGGGAAGGAGGAAAGTCATCTCTGGGTTGTGTACGGAGTGAGTACGGACAGATTTGATATAATAGCCATCTCTGGGCTGTGTACGGAATGACTACTGATGTGGAAGCCACTCTGGGCTATGTGCAGAGTGGCTGGTGTTGTGGAATTCATCTCTGGGCTGTGTGCGGTGTGGCTGGATCATGGACTTCACGATTCCCCCATAGGTCATGACTATTGAGATGTGGAGGTTTTCATCCGTAGCATATGTGTATGATATGAGACAGTTGTGCAGTACATTGCATGGCATCGCACATTTATTGATATTCCATCCACTCATATCTCTAATTCTGGTCGTTCCATTTATTGCATTGCATAGTGCGTTTCAACATTGATTCCTTGGTTGCTGATTCATTTGAGATGATGCTTTCCTGTTAATCACTTACCTAGGCACTTGATGGATTCGAGGACTAGTGGTTTCCGCCTAGGCTGTGACTGTAGACTACTGAGATCTAATGTGGTTCACATTACTGTAAGTCTTACATGGATATGCTTAGTGACTGTATTTGACTGCTTATATGCCTATCTTTCAGTTTCATTCTTTTATATATGTTTTCTAATTATTGTCGGCCTATGATGCCTACCAATACTTGTTGTTAATACTGATGCTACCTTGCTGCATTCTTTTCTGAGGGCAGAGTTGTTACAGATTCCACTTCAGGCCCTCGCGGGCGAGTTCCCGAGGGTGAGCCATGTTTCGGTTTACTGCTTGGAGATTCTTCTATCCCTCTGTCCTTATTTCCATTAAGAGACAAATGTTTTTTTTTCAGACTTGTATTTTCTAGACAGATGTACTTAGTTGCTCCAGTACTATTCAGACCAGATTTCTTGGGTAGTTGTTGTATTTTCGCATGATTATCTATCTATCATTTGAGACTGCATACCTTCTAATTTATTTACTTATGTTGTGTTGGGAGTTGAGAAAGGGGCGGGATCGCATACCAGGTGGGAATGTGTAGGTGCCCGCACGATCTTTGATTTGGCTTGTGACAATAACCGTTGGTAAAGATGGTTGACCGCAACTTTTCTACAATTGTTACAAAAACAGCCGTTTCCATAAGCCCAATTTCTAGTAGTGTCTTCCCTTATCTTTTTTGCAAATATTGAATTTTTGTATGTGTAAGAACCATGTCCTTGGTCAATCATATATTTTTGCTTGGTTGTTGTTTCAAGAGGACCAGTTCCTTTCCCTACTTCTGATTCTGTGTAGTTTGAGGAGTATATGGGTTGTTGGGTTGGTCTATCATTTTCCCGTCTTGCTGCTATGAATTAGTTTCCCCTTTTTGTCATTATCATAGCGTATGTATTGTTACGAACTAACATATAGTATTTAGCGCCATCTTTAGTTTGTCAAGAGTTAAATTCAACAATATTAATCTCAGTCACAATATTAAAATCAGAGACACATTAGAATTGCAAAATCAGAAACATATTAGAATAGTAATATTAATATCATTAATGCATCAACAGAGTTATTAAAACAATGTCTAAACATAAAGTAACATAAAGTATGCCAGTTAGAGCAAAAAAAAAACATTGATTTTTTACAATTTACATGACCCAGACATGGAAAGAAAACTAAGGCTGGGGCTATATTTTTTGTGATTAGTCAAAACTTCCTAAGCTTCTTGATGGAATTGCTCAACTGGTAATTTTCTAGTCCTCAACTTGTGGAGTATTATCCCTCGAATCTGTCCTTTTATATTACTTAAGATCAGGTCCTTTGATTAGGAGAACTATTTCTTTTATCTCTTAGAGGAGTTTAGTGCTGGTTTTTGAGGGGGCCTTGGTCCTATATTTTTCTTCCGATTTCGCCCATGAGGACCAACATCCAAACTGATCTCCTTTCCTAGATTGATCAGGATCACTCACCATTTGCATCTGATTGCTTATCCCAAGAATAACCACCATTTGTTTTCCCTTTTCCTTCATTTTCTTCTTGAACATCATCAATTCGATTTTCTTGGACTTCAACAATCCTAATGAGGACTTTAATTTTAGAATTCTTGGATTCAAGCCGTATACACTTATTTTCTTTACTACCATCCTTATTGCATCAATCTTCTTTGATCCTTTGATATTTTCAAGGGTCTCTTCAATCCTCATTTTTACTCTAGATGTTATTGGGTTCAATTGAACAATTCCGTACATATTTGCCACTTTTCCCTTTTCGATCTCTTTGTGAACCAATCTGATTTTCTCTTGCCACTATTTTTTCTTCATTACGAACAACTATTTTCAATGGATTTTGGACCCCTTTTCCTTTTTCTTTAACCTGTTCCTTTCCTACAAAAATCAAGACTTAGGGTTTCGCTACTATACGCAAATTTTTGAGTTGATCATCTTTCTTAGAAGGGTTTCTTGAGAATGGTTTGTAGTGGTTTTGACAGAGTATGATGAATTTTTTTGGGATCTTGATTGTCATGAGAGAGATTTTGAAGAGTTGTATTCTTGATCTGCGTTGACAGTGAAGGGTAAAGAGGAAGAAGTCGGATATTTATGCTTTGATGGTTCTTGTTTAATAGACTCATTGAATTGAAGTCTACAATGTACTAACTAGAGGGACTGATCTCTATGTGGTGGACTTTTAGGAATAAAATATCGACGCGTGGTAACTGACCATTATTCAATTAACATGTATTTAGATAAACATGCATACCTGATATTTATAAGGAATTGGTTATTTGTAGGTGTTCCTTTGTTGTATCCATTTCTGCTGGGAAATCTTTTAATTTTTGAAAAATTTCTCTAGTAGGGAAGTCTTGTCCTTTTTTGCCCTCTTGGAAGTCCATTTAGGTGAGAGGAGTCTAGCCACTGATCTCTTGGTTTCTCACCTAGGCCCTTGTGTGACAATGGATGGATCAGGTGCTTCTTGGTCCATCCAGGCAATTTTTATTCTTTCAGGAGGGCTCTGCATCTTTATTGTTTCACTTGTATTTATGATTTGATCTTGTCTAATTTCTTCTTGAATTTCTTTCATCCTTTTTTCTAAGTGTCTTAGCGCTACTGTTCGTCTTTTCGTATCCTTCTTTCACGCTTCATTCTCAGGTGTCTTCTTTTATCATTTATAATCATTGCTAGTGATAAGACCATTCTTCATGGTATTTTAAAGGAGAGTAAATTTTCTTTGATCATTGAACTTGTTTGTCTATGAACCTTGAGTGTAAGGATGTCTTATTTTTCAGGAATCTATTACTTTTAATACATCGTTGCACTCTCGTTTTAGATTGATGAGTTTCTTATAGTGTTCTGCTTTTTTTCATGCTCAACTTGTAGAGCACTTGTTACACCTTATATTCTCCTTTTATTTGTTCTTGAGAGTTTTGAAGTCTTCATCATCAAGAAGTGTTGATACCGTTGCATTATCCCTATAATTGAGTTGTTCTGTTCTAGGATAGGAACCTGTTCCTTCAAGGAGATTGTCGCTTGCTTTGAATTCCTTTTCTTTGATTCAAGTTGAATGTTTTTTTTCCAGCTCATCATTCTTTGAGTGTTTCCATCCCCATGTACACTAGATATTCTAATTCCTTCTTAGAATAGGTGTGTATATCATCCTTTAATTTGAAGAACTTTTTATCCCATAGATCATTCCTAGTTTTTGGGTGCTTTTGTTTTGCTAATGCTGTGTCTCTTTCTTTGTAGTATTTTTTCTTTTCCCATCTCATAGTTGTTTGGTAGTGCATCCCATAATTGTTTAGTGGTGATACATGAGGAGACTTTGCTAAATACATTTGGTCCAATACTACACATAAGGATCTTTCTTGCCTTATCATCCATTGAAATTTCCCTCTTTTCAAGCCTTGCATTGTTATGATTTTTCGGACATTTCATAATAATGTCCCATAATTTCGAGTCTTGCTTAATCAAATAGTATTGTATTCTCAATTTCCACAATCCATATTGTGCTCCTTTGAAGTGCGATGGTTTACCGATTTTTTATGTGTCACACCCCAACCTAGGTGAGGCATGATTGACACCCGGCATCTTACTCGGCCTAGCGAACCAAACTGCAACTCATATCCATACGTACATGAGAAGGTACTATATATATATATATATATATATATATATATATATATAGGTAAATTCATAAGACAATGCTGGATAATCTTTAATGTTAGGCGGTGAAGGTGTTGTCTTATCACCTGGGGAAACATCATACATAGCATACAGAAGTGCTATGATTAATATAAAAGTTAGGCAGCCACCTTTCTTTTTATTCATAAAGAAATACAATATGTGGAGTAAAAGTTAGGCAAATAGTTTATTTGTTGTAGTTGGAAGTATTTGTCTAATTAAAAGATACAACTTATAGTTAAGCAATATGACTAATATAACTATATACTAATGTATCCATTAATGGGTAATTACAATACACGGCAAAAAAAATAAACACACTAATGTTTCATAAAAATTATGATATCTAGAAAATAAATGCTATCTATATAATAAAGAAAATCCCATTTATAAACTTCCTCATATCATGCATACAATTTAAAGTGTATCTAAAAAGTAGTAATACTAATAAATATATAAAATCATATTTATCAAATTTTTGAAAAAAGGTTTCATTTAAAAGAAAAGGCAATTCAAGGCCATATATAATGGTTATGAAATTCGTCAAACCTGTTACACCTCGGAAGATTCCCCGTACATGTACTGTGAATAGGAAAACGAAGGTCATGGTGTATACGGTATTTCGATGAGTGAGAAATAGTATTTGATGACCCTAAACGAGATTTCAAAACTATCCGAGATAAGGGAAGGAAGTTGTTAAGGAAAGCGAGTCGTATGTTGTATATCGGATAAGAATAACGAGCAACGATTTGGTGATGGCATAATGGTGTCCTAGAGACATGCAATGAAGTCCCTTAGATTGGTATTGAAGTGTTAAACAAGTGTTAAGAAGGTTCCATAAGGATCGGGGATCAAACTAGTCGACGAAAACAAAGTTGGTTCAGTGAGGCATTATACGGCCAAACATACTGGCCGTATAAATTGTACCAGCCGTATGTTTGACCGTATAATTGGCCAAAGAGAGGACCAGCCACTGGACCAAATATACGGCCACACATACGGTCCGTATAAATAGTACGGACCGTATGTTGGTCCGTATAAGTTGGCTCGGCCAACTTTTAAGTTTAAGTGTAAGGGTCCATTTTTCATTACATCCATTTCATTCCCTCCACTCTCCAACTCAAGAAAGCTCTAGAACTCTCTAAACACTTCAACCATAATAACACCAAGGAAATCAATGATCAACAACACCAAATTTGTGAAGCAAAGTGTATGAAACCTAATTGGAAGTCATCTCCTTCAAGAAATTCCAAAAGAGGTGAAGAAGGGTTTTGGTGCTAGAGGAGTAATTCTAATCTAGACTTGTTCCGCCATCATCTAAGGTATGTTTCATGACTTCATCATGTTGTTTAAGGTATTAGGAGACTAAGAATCTTGAATTGTAGAAAGACATGAAAAATGGGTCTTGAATGAGTGAATAGTGGCACCATTGGATGATAATTGAATGGAATCATGAAAGTTGGTACGTTATGATTGTGAATATGCTATAAATGATGTTTAGACCATGGAATAGGTGTGAAGTAAGTAAAATTATGAAGATGAGCTAAAACCATTAAATGTGGAAAATTTTGAGAAAAATGATGGATTTTGCTAAGTGTAGATAAGTGAGGAATGTTGATACTATATTGTGAGTGTTGTTGTAAATGCTTGGGAGTTGAAATAGAACACGGGAAAAGTAGTAGAAACAAAGGAAATGCTGTCCAATTTTCTCTAGAATAGCGACGCGTTCTTATGGTCAACTGACTAACTATAATGCGCATTTTCTCGTGAAGGTAACGACGTGATACTGAAGGAGAATGAGTGAACGATAGCTAAACTAAGCGACTAGGTATGTGAGGCTAGTCCTTTTCTTTCTATGGCATGAATCACATGATATGATTCTTCTCCCTTTCCATGATTTCCCTATATCCCGGAAAGCCAAGAGCCTAAGATCATGAATAGCTATATGAGTCAAGAGATATGATATGACGTTCTTATAAAGTAAATGATGTTGTTCCTTGTATACACTCACCTTATATACTAATCCCTTCAAGGTGAGGCAGAATGTTCATAACGGAATCGAGGGTTCACGACCTTACGTCACCTCGATAGAATGCAGTTGTTCTAGAGTCTTTATGCATGTACAATGACAAGTATATTTTGATAAGAATATTCTTATAATTATTTTGTAATGAGCATGTTATCATCAGATTACACCGGGCCTAGTTGGCCGGGCAGTTACTGCGAAAGTGGGCAGCTATACGATAAACCATCGCCAGTTGGCATGGGCAGACACCACTAGTGGGCGGCATGAGATGGTACCCCGGACGCGGGAGGCCTGGACGCGGGCTAATGTTACAGATTATCACACCGCACCTATATGGTCGGGCAGTTTAGATAAATATACATATGATATGCATACATGAGATGATGATAAGCATAAAAGTAAGTCAGCACGCATTACTTTTCATATGATTCCCAGTCAGGTACAGTTGCTCCATACTTGATGCCTCCTTTACTTTCTTGATGTGTGGTAATTGTTCATGCCTCTCATACTCAGTACAAAATTCGTACTAACGTCTGTTTTCTTTGGACGCTGTGTTCATGCCCACATGTAGACAGGGAGGCGAGCTCGATCCGGATTCTTAGGAGCTGTCAGCTGATTGAAAGCACTCCATTGTCCGGAGGTGCTTATGATTATCCTTTTGGTACATATGTATATTTTTTGCATGACGGAGTCTTGTTCCGTCTACATGTATAGTATGTCAGTAGAGGCTCGTAGATGCGTAGTGTGGGTTAGATGGTCTCACAAGTTTATTACAGCATGCATGTATATATATTATATATATTATTTTGATGGCCTAATGAGGCATTTGTATATATATATAGACTAATTGTGTTTTCCACCCAAAAATACTTTTCATACAATCGTGTACGATAAAGAAATGTAAATGACTATGACAAGTGAAGAAATAAGGGGTGCTTGGTGGTCAGCCTCGGGTACCCGTCGCGGCCCCTAGCTGGGTCGTGACAGAAGTGGTATCAGAGCGGTTCAGTCCTAGGAAGTGTCTACGAGCCGTGTCTAGTAGAGTCTTGTTTATGGTGTGTTGCGCGCCACGCTAATAAACAAGAGGCTACAGGGCTTTTAGGAAGACGACCATCTTTCTTCTTATGAGATCGTGCGATAGAGCCATGCATAAGATTTTATTCTTTCTAAAAGCGTGTTGTGATTTCAGAATACCGCCAAAGGGAAAAGCTACGACAAAGAGACGGGCAGAAAGAGAGCCTCCGACGAATGTAGAGGAGGGCGAATCACAAAATGAGGCCTCGCCCAATGTAGAAGAGCTAAGAGGAGCCTCAGCCCGAATTCCTCCACCAGTTGCTTCAGGTCAATAAGTGACCAAGGCTATTCATTGTTATGTCCCGTGATTTCGTATAATGGGAAACTGAGAAAACAATTACGACTTGTGTGTTATAAGGACATATTTTAATTTTTGTGAATATGACTATGTTGGTTATGGAATTATTAATGTTAAGACCCCGGGGAAGGCCGAGGATAAATTTGGAATTTCGGGAATTAGTTTCGGGAATTACAAAACGGGACTTTTCTCGAATTGGGCCAAGAAAATGCAATGCAAAAATAAGGCCCAAGATCAAATGGGGGCCGGCCATAGTGTGGCCCAAATCTATTTTAAAAGGGGCATGTGCTATGCACATGACCCCATAAGTGGATATATACTAAGATCATACTTAGAAATTATCACTAAATAGAACAAAAAAATAAAAATCAAGAACACCTCTAGAAAGAGGCATTCGGCCGAACCAAAAAGGAAAAGAAAGAAAAAAATTCCAAGCTTCTTTGTGATCCAAAAATCTTGTTCTTCTCATATTTGTGGAGTACTCAAGACGCTCTCCGACGTGGTATAATTAGTTTGGCACGAGGACGACGTTTTCGACAAGTCGGGTTTTCAAGAGAAGGTGAGAATTCTTACCCTTTTATGTTATAGAATTGATGTGAATGTGTTAAGCATTGGAAGTAGATGGAGATCCCGTAATTTTTAGCGTAAATAGAAAGTCGTGGGTGTGTGTTTGTAGTGTGTTTGGCCGTGAGCCATAGAGAGAAAAATTGGTGTGAATTGATCCTGGTTAAGTTGGTATAATGTGTTGTTGTGATCCTTATATCGTAAATGATTGATTGTTGAATTAAATTGGCGGTGGAAAACGAATTCGGATATTATCGGAAAGTGTATATCCTTGGTATCTTTATGTATATCAATGTATATTTTGGGTACTAGAGACTTTAGATATGACTTTTTAATGATGTGGATGAATTCGGAATGAAACGACGTTAGTTAGCATGTTCGTCGTGAAATTTTGATATTTTGAAGAACTATGGAAATTAATTGATTTTGGTGCAATTTCGAATGGTTTGAATTGTAATGAGAATGTGGTTGTATAAGTTTGAATGTGGGAATGAATACAAATAGGTAGATATAGAATTGGAATTTTGAAAGTTTGAATGGAAAGTTGCCAACTTAAGAAATCATGTAGGACTTTGAAGCTAGAGTGCATTGATTGTTGCTTACATTGTTTGGTTGATGTGTGGGCTGTTGTGGTTGGTTAATTTGAGCCGAGCTACGCCTCGGGGATGTTAGATTTATAGGGGAAATGCTGCCGAAATTTTGGTAGGCAAATACGGAGTTAAAGGCATTTTTGAGCCTAAGAATCTCAATTGGTAACTTTGACCATTTGCAGATTTTTGACGAAACGGGACGGGACTTTTGGAGGAGCTTACGACGTCTGTGAGGTATGTAAAGCTTCCCAATTCTTTATTTGGCATATCTTAGTGTGTTAGTTGAAAATGAGACCTTCCGGAGCATTTCTGCTCCTCGAAACCCGATCCACAGGAAAGTTACTATTCATTCAATTCGATTGAAGCCTAAAGGCTCCCTTTTGGCTAGAATGCCATTATTCGTCCGAAACCTATCGAAATGTGGTCGGGTAACCTAGAAATGATTATGTATGACCTTTGGCATATTACTGCTCGAAAAAGAATATGTTCGCCACCTCACTTCGACTCGAGGTGGGTCCGCTACCCCAAAATGCCCGATTTGCCCTTCGGGCCATCTTTGAGAATAGAGTTGAACGTACCACTTCTGATCTTTGGAACATCCTTCCACGGGGTATGTTTGGACTATTCGATGCACTAATCCAGGTTTTGAACTATATGGACCATTTTGGAATCGTTTTGCAAAATGAAACCTTATGTCGACTAAGTATTCGACTATTTTGTAATAGGATATGATTTATGAGTTTACTTTGTTTTGAAACACTATTTTGAAATACGATTTGCATTTGTTTGCTCACGACTCCGCTCGTGCCTTATTATGACTTCGTTCACCGGTTCCCGGGCCGGTTTTGATTCGTGCGCTGTATGATAAATTCGGCCGTATGCTGTGTTACGGTTCCCGAGGCTTCGCCATAGGGCCCGGTTCCGTTTGGAGTTATGCTGTGATATGGCTCGGGACGCGATACGCTCACCGATGATTGTGATTATGTTCGGAGATGTACGGAGATTTGAAACCTTCTGGTGTTATGCTGTGTGTGGCGCCAGCGTCGGAGTGGCGACCACGTTCTTAAGCGTTTGCATGATTTTATTTGCATAAAACATATGTATATGATTTTGATACAGATTTTGACATACCAGTTTGTACCCCACTTTGACATTTGATTTGCTTTCGGTTTTGATCTATAATTCTGTACTCCGTGCTTTACATACTCAGTACATATTTCGTACTGACCCCCTTTCTTCGGGGGCTGCGTTTTATGCCCGCAGGTGCAGATATCGGTGATCCTCCGCAGTAGGCTTCACTTCTTGCTATTCCGGAGTTCTCTTATCCGATCCGGAGTCCACTTTTGGTACAGACTCTTTTGCTTTGTATATATTTGGTATATCTGACTATTTGGGTACGGCGGGGCCCTGTCTCGCCACATGTCTTTGTTTTGAGTTCGTAGAGGCCTGTAGTCATATATGTGGGGCGAGGGTCCTATGTGTTTATTGTCTGATTTTGCTTTCGGGTCTTAAAGCGGTCTGTTTGATATGATGGCCCCAAATGGCCCTTTGTATATAATTGTATTTTGACCGGCGATGTCTATTCCGCCGCTTTGTTTGAGTTTGATTTGATATGACCGCATAAGACATAATCTCGATATAAATTATGTTTGATATAACTTCTTGAAAATTCTGAAATAAGTTTGGATTCGGAAATGAATATGCGATTTGGTCTGGGTACCCAGGTAGGGTGCCAGTCGCGGCCCACGGGGCTGGGTCGTGACAAAAGTGGTATCAGAGCAGTTTGTCCTCGGAATGTCTACAGGCCGTGTCTCGTAGAGTCTTGTTTATCGATGTGTTGTGCACCACATCTATAAACGGGAAGCTACAGGGCATTTAGGATGTCACTTTCTTTGGAATCTTAGATCGTGCGATAGAGCTGTGCTATTAGGATGATTTTGACCTGACTCGCCTTTGTGTTTGCAGTGATGCCTCCGAAGAAGGCAACGGCGGCCCA
This sequence comes from Lycium barbarum, assembly GCF_019175385.1. NCBI lineage: Eukaryota > Viridiplantae > Streptophyta > Magnoliopsida > Solanales > Solanaceae > Lycium > Lycium barbarum. The sequence continues at coordinate 67,750,825 of NC_083339.1, forward strand.
GAAGGGCAAGGCGAGGATTGGAGAGACTAGTCAGGCACAGCGAGCTACCCGGGCTCGTGTCTATGATTTGCCTGAGGATGTGCCTCATTCTGAGGGGTCTGCTACACCCCCACTAGTACAGCCTGGAGCAGGACCTTCAGCAGCTCCAGAGGTCCGTGTACCCGCACCTGAGACTCCAGCTCCTCAGCCAGGGGCGGAGGATAGGACCCTGAGGGAGGCTGTACAGCTGTTGACTACACTGGTAGCAGGACAGGCTCGCAGGCGCGGGCGGAGGGACGACGATGATGATGACAGGCGGGACAGCCTGAGAGTTCGGGAGTTTTTGCTATGTGGCCCTCCAGAGTTCTTCGGGTCTAAGCCCGACGAGGACCCCCACGACTTTATTCGGGGGATGCGACGCTCGCTGGACTTGGTCAGGGCTTCAGAGACTGAGTCAGTTGAGCTGGCTTCGCACCGGCTTCGAGATGTGGCTACCCACTGGTACGAGACTTGGGAGCTGTCTAGAGGAGAGGGTGCCCCTCCAGCCACTTGGGATCAGTTTGTGACAGCATTCACCCGCCACTTTTTGCCCCCAGAGTTACGGCGGGCACGGGCTGATCGATTTTTACGTCTGCAGCAGAGGGGCCGGAGTGTTCGCGAGTATAACCTTGAGTTTGATTCTCTGGCCCGATATGCACCGGCCGTGGTAGCAGATATGTCCGATCGGATGCACAGATATGTTATGGGATTGGACCGGTATTTGGTTGATAGTTGTATGGCAGTGTCATTGCAGGCAGACATGGACATTTCCCGGCTTCAGGCCTATGCGATGGGTATGGAGGACCGTCGCAGAGCTCCAGAGTGGCAGGTTCACAGGTACCCAGGGGTCCCAGCCAGGCCAGACCACCCAGGCCCCGTTGTCCTCATTGCGGGAAGTCACATCCCGGGGAGTGTTACCGAGCGACGGGAGCTTGTTTTTCTTGTGGCGGTCAGGGCCACTTTATGAGAGATTGTCCATTGGCTAGCGGTTCTGGTAGTGCTGCTCAGCAGACAGGGTCAGCCGCCGGTTCTTCTTCTGCTCCATCAGTTGCACGCCCTGGAGGGCGAGGTATTTCAGCACCGACAGGACGCGGTCGAGGCCGCGGTGGCACTTCAGGTTCTAGCGGTCCCTCGAACCGCATATATGCTTTGGCCAGCCGCCAGGATCAGGAGGCTTCGCCAAACGTCGTCACAGGTACATTGCTGGTTTTCTCCAGATCTGTATATGCATTGATTGACCCTGGTTCTACTTTATCGTATATTTCCCCGTTCGTTGCTAGTAAGATTGGGATAGTGTCTGAGCCTATAGAACCGTTTGAGGTAGCTACGCCAGTTGGGGATTTTATTGTAGCGAGACAGATTTATAAGGATTGTTCTGTGACCATTTATGATCGTAGCACTAAGGCTGACATGATAGAGTTAGACATGCTGGAGTTTGACGTCATTATGGGCATGGACTGGTTGTCTTCCTGTTATGCTAATGTCGACTGCCAGAAAAAGGTAGTCCGTTTTCAGTTTCCAGGGGAACCAGTCATAGAGTGGTTCGGATCTACAGCATCGCCGAGGGGTAAGTTTATTTCATACCTCAAGGCTAAGAAGATGATCCAGAAGGGGTATATCTATCATTTGGTTCGTGTGCACGATACTGCCGCGGAGGTACCTACCCTTCAGTCTGTTCCGGTCGTCAGCGAGTTTCCAGATGTTTTTCCTGACGAGCTTCCTGGCCTTCCGCCTGAGCGGGAGATTGATTTTTCTATTGAGTTGATGCCGGATACGCAGCCTATATCTATTCCTCCGTACAGAATGGCACCAGCTGAGTTGAAGGAGTTGAAGGAGCAGCTGAAAGATTTGCTGGATAAGGGCTTTATTAGACCCAGCACCTCACCCTGGGGAGCGCCGGTGCTGTTTGTCAGAAAGAAAGACGGGTCATTGCGGATGTGTATCGACTACCGGAAGCTGAATAAGGTGACTGTTAAGAATAAATATCCCCTCCCCCGGATTGATGACTTGTTTGACCAGCTGCAGGGTGCTAGACACTTTTCAAAGATAGATCTGCGTTCTGGTTATCATCAGGTGCGAGTACGGGAGTCAGATATCCCGAAGACTGCTTTCAGGACTCGGTACGGGCATTATGAGTTCAGAGTTATGTCTTTCGGGCTGACTAATGCTCCAGCAGTATTTATGGATCTGATGAACCGGGTATTTCGGCCTTTCCTGGATATGTTTGTTATTGTGTTTATTGATGATATCCTGATTTACTCGCGATCAGTCGAGGAGCATTCAGATTATTTGAGGACGGTACTTGGCATCCTCCGTCAGCAGAAGTTATATGCTAAATTCTCTAAGTGTGAGTTCTGGTTGACTTCTGTGGCATTCTTGGGCCATATTGTCGGCGCAGATGGTATTCGGGTTGACACGCAGAAGATTGAGGCTGTGCAGAATTGGCCCAGGCCTACTACACCGACAGAGGTGCGTAGTTTTCTTGGATTGGCTGGGTATTACCGCAGGTTCGTGGAGGACTTCTCTTCCATTGCAGCACCACTGACGAGGCTTACCCAGAAAGCAGCAAAATTCCAGTGGTCAGATGCCTGCGAGCGCAGCTTTCAGATGCTGAAGGAGAGATTGATTACAGCGCCAGTTCTGGCTCTTCCAGAGGGATCTGACGGGTATGTTGTCTATTGTGACGCCTCTGGTATTGGGATAGGATGTGTATTGATGCAGCACGGTCGAGTCATAGCCTATGCTTCCCGGCAGCTCAGACCGCACGAGAAAAACTATCCCACTCATGATCTTGAGTTGGCCGCGGTGATTCATGCTCTGAAGATTTGGCGGCATTATTTATATGGGGTCCATGTTGATATCTATACGGACCATAAGAGTCTCCAGTATATTTTCAGACAGAAGGAACTAAATTTGCGGCAGCGGAGATGGCTTGAGTTACTAAAGGATTACGACGTTGATATTTGTACCATCCGGGGAAAGCCAATGTGGTAGCTGATGCGCTTAGCCGCAAGTCCGTGGGCAGTCTGGCTGATGTTCCATCTGATAAGAGAGATTTGGTTCGTGATATTCATCAGCTGGCCAGCCTCGGAGTTCGTTTGGTGGATTCTGGAGATTCTGGGATTTCTGTTCGTCCAGTTGCTGAGTCATCTATTATTCAGGAGGTAAAGCAGCGCCAGTTTGAGGATCCTCTTTTGATTCAGTACAGAGATGTGGCCCTTAGTAAATCAAAGACTCAGTTTGAGATCTCGCCTGACGGAGTATTATTATATGACGGCAGATTCTGTGTACCGGACGTTGCGGGCTTACGGCGGCAGATTATGGGCGAGGCCCATAATGCACGGTATTCTGTTCATCCTGGTTCCACTAAAATGTATCGGGACCTCAGGTGTTTGTATTGGTGGGACGGCATGAAGAAAGATATTGCTGAGTTTGTTAGTTAGTGCCCGAACTGCCAGCAAGTTAAGATCGAGCATCAGAAGCCCGGTGGATTATTACAGGAGATGGAAATTCCAGCCTGGAAATGGGAGATGATTAATATGGATTTTGTTGTTGGATTACCGCGCACTCCACGCAGGTACGACTCTATCTGGGTTGTTGTTGACAGGCTGACGAAATCAGCCCATTTCTTTCCGGTTCGGACTACTTATTCGGCTGAGGACTATGCCAGATTGTATATCAGAGAGATAGTCAGACTTCACGGAGTCCCGATGTCTATTATTACTGACCGAGGTACCCAGTTTACAGCAAATTTCTGGAGGTCATTTTAGGAGGGATTAGGGACTCAGGTGAGTCTCAGTACAGCTTTCCACCCTCAGTCCGACGGGCAGGCCGAGCGCACTATTTAGACGCTCGAAGATATGTTGCGGGCCTGCGTTATTGATTTCAGGGGCAGCTGGGACGATCATTTGCCGCTTATTGAGTTTGCCTATAATAACAGTTATCACTCCAGCATTCAGATGGCTCCGTACGAGGCCCTTTATGGCAGGAGATGCAGGTCTCCTATTGGCTGGTTTGACGTGGGCGAGACTAAGTTGATTGGGCCAGATGTGATCCAGGAAGCTGTAGATAAGGTAAAGCTTATTCGAGAACGATTATTGGCTGCTCAGAGTCGACAGAAAGCTTATGCAGATAGACGACGTCGACCGTTAGAGTTCCGGATTGGCGACTAGGTGTTCCTGAAGGTGTCGCCCATGAAGGGTGTCATGAGATTCGGTAAAAAGGGTAAGTTGAGCCCCCGATACATTGGACCGTATCAGATCGTGCGAAAGATAGGCGAGGTCGCCTATGAGCTAGACTTACCATCCGACTTGGAGGCCGTACACCCGGTGTTTCATGTGTCTATGTTGCGGAAATGCATTGGTGATCCTGCCAGGATATTCCCAGTTGACGACATTCAGGTGACGGAGCAGTTATCTTATGACGAGCAGCCTATATCTATTCTGGATCGACAGGTGCGGAGACTACGCACTAAAGAGGTGCCCTCCGTCAAAGTCCTGTGGCGCAACAATAATCGGGAGGAGGTGACTTGGGAGGCGGAGGACGAGATGAAGAAGAAATATCCCCACTTGTTTCCGACATCCGCAGGTAATCTAATTTCTTTTTCAGTTTGTTGTGTTGATTGATAAAATGAATTATGTATGTCATCATTAAAAAGGGACACTCCTGCCTTGATCATAAGACCTTATAAGATTAGTTTAACATTCGGGGACGAATGTTCTTAAGGGGGGGAGAATGTTATGTCCCGTGATTTCGTATAATGGGAAACTGAGAAAACAATTACGACTTGTGTGATATAAGGACATATTTTAATTTTTGTGAATATGACTATGTTGGTTATGGAATTATTAATGTTAAGACCCCGGGGAAGGCCGAGGATAAATTTGGAATTTCGGGAATTAGTTTCGGGAATTACAAAACGGGACTTTTCTCGAATTGGGCCAAGAAAAATGCAATGCAAAAATAAGGCCCAAGATCAAATGGGGGCCGGCCATAGTGTGGCCCAAATCTATTTTAAAAGGGGCATGTGCTATGCACATGACCCCATAAGTGGATATATACTAAGATCATACTTAGAAATTATCACTAAATAGAACAAAAAAATAAAAATCAAGAACACCTCTAGAAAGAGGCATTCGGCCGAACCAAAAAGGAAAAGAAAGAAAAAAATTCCAAGCTTCTTTGTGATCCAAAAATCTTGTTCTTCTCATATTTGTGGAGTACTCAAGACGCTCTCCGACGTGGTATAATTAGTTTGGCACGAGGACGACGTTTTCGACAAGTCGGGTTTTCAAGAGAAGGTGAGAATTCTTACCCTTTTATGTTATAGAATTGATGTGAATGTGTTAAGCATTGGAAGTAGATGGAGATCCCGTAATTTTTTAGCGTAAATAGAAAGTCGTGGGTGTGTGTTTGTAGTGTGTTTGGCCGTGAGCCATAGAGAGAAAAATTGGTGTGAATTGATCCTGGTTAAGTTGGTATAATGTGTTGTTGTGATCCTTATATCGTAAATGATTGATTGTTGAATTAAATTGGCGGTGGAAAACGAATTCGGATATTATCGGAAAGTGTATATCCTTGGTATCTTTATGTATATCAATGTATATTTTGGGTACTAGAGACTTTAGATATGACTTTTTAATGATGTGGATGAATTCGGAATGAAACGACGTTAGTTAGCATGTTCGTCGTGAAATTTTGATATTTTGAAGAACTATGGAAATTAATTGATTTTGGTGCAATTTCGTGTATGGTTTGAATTGTAATGAGAATGTGGTTGTATAAGTTTGAATGTGGGAATGAATACAAATAGGTAGATATAGAATTGGAATTTTGAAAGTTTGAATGGAAAGTTGCCAACTTAAGAAATCATGTAGGACTTTGAAGCTAGAGTGCATTGATTGTTGCTTACATTGTTTGGTTGATGTGTGGGCTGTTGTGGTTGGTTAATTTGAGCCGAGCTACGCCTCGGGGATGTTAGATTTATAGGGGAAATGCTGCCGAAATTTCGGTAGGAAAATACGGAGTTAAAGGCATTTTTGAGCCTAAGAATCTCAATTGGTAACTTTGACCATTTGCAGATTTTTGACGAAACGGGACGGGACTTTTGGAGGAGCTTACGACGTCTGTGAGGTATGTAAAGCTTCCCAATTCTTTATTTGGCATATCTTAGTGTGTTAGTTGAAAATGAGACCTTCCGGAGCATTTCTGCTCCTCGAAACCCGATCCACAGGAAAGTTACTATTCATTCAATTCGATTGAAGCCTAAAGGCTCCCTTTTGGCTAGAATGCCATTATTCGTCCGAAACCTATCGAAATGTTGTCGGGTAACCTAGAAATGATTATGTATGACCTTTGGCATATTACTGCTCGAAAAAGAATATGTTCGCCACCTCACTTCGACTCGAGGTGGGTCCGCTACCCCAAAATGCCCGATTTGCCCTTCGGGCCATCTTTGAGAATAGAGTTGAACGTACCACTTCTGATCTTTGGAACATCCTTCCACGGGGTATGTTTGGACTATTCGATGCACTAATCCAGGTTTTGAACTATATGGACCATTTTGGAATCGTTTTGCAAAATGAAACCTTATTTCGACTAAGTATTCGACTATTTTGTAATAGGATATGATTTATGAGTTTACTTTGTTTTGAAACACTATTTTGAAATACGATTTGCATTTGTTTGCTCACGACTCCGCTCGTGCCTTATTATGACTTCGTTCACCGGTTCCCGGGCCGGTTTTGATTCGTGCGCTGTATGATAAATTCGGCCGTATGCTGTGTTACGGTTCCCGAGGCTTCGCCATAGGGCCCGGTTCCGTTTGGAGTTATGCTGTGATATGGCTCGGGACGCGATACGCTCACCGATGATTGTGATTATGTTCGGAGATGTACGGAGATTTGAAACCTTCTGGTGTTATGCTGTGTGTGGCGCCAGCGTCGGAGTGGCGACCACGTTCTTAAGCGTTTGCATGATTTTATTTGCATAAAACATATGTATATGATTTTGATACAGATTTTGACATACCAGTTTGTACCCCACTTTGACATTTGATTTGCTTTCGGTTTTGATCTATAATTCTGTACTCCGTGCTTTACATACTCAGTACATATTTCGTACTGACCCCCTTTCTTCGGGGGCTGCGTTTTATGCCCGCAGGTGCAGATATCGGTGATCCTCCGCAGTAGGCTTCACTTCTTGCTATTCCGGAGTACTCTTATCCGATCCGGAGTCCACTTTTGGTACAGACTCTTTTGCTTTGTATATATTTGGTATATCTGACTATTTGGGTACGGCGGGGCCCTGTCTCGCCACATGTCTTTGTTTTGAGTTCGTAGAGGCCTGTAGTCATATATGTGGGGCGAGGGTCCTATGTGTTTATTGTCTGATTTTGCTTTCGGGTCTTAAAGCGGTCTGTTTGATATGATGGCCCCAAATGGCCCTTTGTATATAATTGTATTTTGACCGGCGATGTCTATTCCGCCGCTTTGTTTGAGTTTGATTTGATATGACCGCATAAGACATAATCTCGATATAAATTATGTTTGATATAACTTCTTGAAAATTCTGAAATAAGTTTGGATTCGGAAATGAATATGCGATTTGGTCTGGGTACCCAGGTAGGGTGCCAGTCGCGGCCCACGGGGCTGGGTCGTGACAAAAGTGGTATCAGAGCAGTTTGTCCTCGGAATGTCTACAGGCCGTGTCTCGTAGAGTCTTGTTTATCGATGTGTTGTGCACCACATCTATAAACGGGAAGCTACAGGGCATTTAGGATGTCACTTTCTTTGGAATCTTAGATCGTGCGATAGAGCTGTGCTATTAGGATGATTTTGACCTGACTCGCCTTTGTGTTTGCAGTGATGCCTCCGAAGAAGGCAACGGCGGCCCAGAAGGGCAAGGCGAGGATTGGAGAGACTAGTCAGGCACAGCGAGCTACCCGGGCTCGTGTCTATGATTTGCCTGAGGATGTGCCTCATTCTGAGGGGTCTGCTACACCCCCACTAGTACAGCCTGGAGCAGGACCTTCAGCAGCTCCAGAGGTCCGTGTACCCGCACCTGAGACTCCAGCTCCTCAGCCAGGGGCGGAGGATAGGACCCTGAGGGAGGCTGTACAGGCACATACTCAGAATCTTGAGGAACGACAACAGCTGCAGAGTAGTGATCGTGATAATGTCAGAAGGCAAGGTAAGAGAGCTAGATATATGGGAGCGAGCAATGAATATAGAGGGGGACCGAGGCAGATGCATTCTAGGCACTCAGGTCAATCAGCGACTAGTGCGCCTCCCAGATTCTCAGATAGGAGGTTTGATCGTTCTTTTTTCAGACAGGACAGGGCCAGAGTTCGAGGGCCTCAGATTCTCAGTTTAGGGGAGATTCTAGTCAGAGGAGACCCTCAGTACCGCAATGCAGCCAGTGCGGTAGACTACATTCCGGACAATGTCGTCCGGGTTCGGATGCTTGCTACGCCTGCGGGCAGGTTGGTCATATGATGAGAGATTGCCCTTCCGCAAGAGGTAGAGTTGGGACTCAGCCTACAGGATCAGCAGCTGGGTCTTCTTCAGTACGCCCGATAGCACATACTCCTCAGACTACAGCAGGTAAAGGCAGAGCCAGAGGGGGAGCATCTACTTTAGGTGCCATTCACTCCCGCGTATATGCTTTAGCTGGGCGACAGGATCTTGAGTCTTGCCCAGATCTTGTCACAGGTACATTGACTATATTTTCCCGTGATGTATACGCTTTGATCGATCCGGGTTCTACTTTCTCTTACGTTACTTCGTATGTCGCGGATTGTATTGGGGTAAAATCCGAGCCCATTAAACCTTTTGAGGTATTCACTCCGGTTGGTGATCCGGTAATGGCGAGGAAAGTATACGAAAATTGTGTCATTGTGATATATGATCGCCAGACTAAAGCCGATTTGATTGAGCTTGAAATGATAGATTTCGATGTAATTATGGGTATGGATTGGTTGGCCTCATGTTATGCTAATGTTGATTGCCGAACGAAAATGGTTTGATTTCAATTTTCGGGAGAGCCCGTACTTGAATGGAAGGGTAATACGGCATCCCCGAAGGGTAGGTTTATTTCCTACTTTAAGGAAAGAAAGATGATAGCTAAAGGCTATATTTATCATCTAGTTCGGGTTCATGACACCGAGGCAAAGTCGCCAGCTTTTCAATCTGTTCTGATAGTGAATGAATTCCCAGATGTATTTCTAGACGAACTACCAGGTCTTCCTCCTGAGAGGGAAATTGACTTCACTATTGATGTATTGCCGGACACTGAGCCTATTTCTATTCCTCCTTATCGAATGGCTCTGGCAGAATTGAAAGAGCTGAAGGCACAGTTGAAGGACTTTCTTGAAAAGGGGTTTATAAGGCCCAGTTCATCGCCGTGGGGAGCACCAGTCTTGTTCGTGAGAAAGAAGGACGGATCTCTACGGATGTGCATCGATTACAGACAACTGAACAAGGTAATAATAAAGAACAAGTATCCCCTCCCCATAATTGACGATTTGTTCGACCAATTATAGGGTGCTAAGTGGTTCTCCAAGATAGATCTGAGATCTGATTATCATTAAGTGAGAGTTAGAGAAGAAGATATTCCCAAAACAACCTTCAGAACGAGGTATGGCCACTATGAGTTCCGAGTGATGTCGTTTGGGTTGACAAATGCCCCGGCAGTGTTCATGAATCTAATGAATAATGTGTTTAGGAGATTTTTGGATCTCTTCGTGATAGTATTTATTGATGATATTCTAGTGTATTCTCAAACAGAAACAGAACATGCAGATCATCTAAGAATTGTTCTTGGCATTCTTCGAGCTCGGGAATTATATGCAAAATTCTGAAAGTGCGAGTTTTGGCTAAATTCTGTGGCATTCCCAGGTCATGTTATTTCAGATGATGGCATCCGAGTTGACACTCAGAAAATAAAAGCTGTGAAGACTTGGCCAAGGCCTACAACGCCTACAGAAGTTCGTAGTTTTCTGGGTTTGGCAGGTTATTATAAAAGGTTCGTAGAGGGCTTTTCATCTATTTCAGCTCCATTGATGAAGCTAACCCAGAAGTTGGCAAAATTTCAGTGGAACGATGCATGCAAGCGTAGTTTCCAAGAGTTGAAAGACAGGTTGACCTCAGTTCCAGTACTAACACTTCCAGAAGGGCCAGATGGCTATGTTGTGTATTGTGATGCTTCTGGTGTGGGACTAGGATGTGTATTGATGCAGCATAGGAAGGTTATTGCATACGCTTCGAGACAGTTACAGAAACATGAGAAGAATTATCCAACTCATGATCTCGAATTGGCCACGGTTATTCATGGCTTAAAGATATGGAGGCATTATTTTTATGGTGTGCACGTCGATATCTATACTGATCACAAGAGTCTCCAGCATATTTTCAAACAGAAGGAGTTGAACCTGCGGCAGAAGCGGTGGTTAGAATTGTTGAAAGACTATGATGTGGACATTTTGTACCACCCCGGAAAAGCTAACGTAGTAGCCGATGTGCTTAGCCGTCGATCAATGGGTAGCTTACGTGAAGTTCCTTCAGAAAAGAAGGAGATGGTTCGGGAGCTCCATCGATTAACAAGTCTTGGAATACGTGCAATTGATTCGGGTAGTACAGGCATCAGCATTAATGACCCCATAGTTTCATCCTTGAATATAGAAGTGAAGGAATGACAATATAAAGATTCTCAGTTAAGCCGATACCGAGATCTATCTCGTGAAAAGGAAAATTCTCCATTTGAAGTTTCCATAGATGGGATCCTTACATATCATGTGTACCGGATGCGGCAAAATTGCGCCAACGGATTTTAGAGGAAGCACACTATTCTCAGTATTCTATTCATCCCGGTGCGACTAAAATGTATCATGACCTCAAATTGATATACTGGTGGGATGGCATGAAGAGGGACATAGCAGATTTTGTAGCACAATGTCCGAATTGCCAACAGGTAAAAGTCGAACATTAGAAGCCAGGGGGCTTGTAGCAAGCAATGGTAATTCCTACTTGGAAATGGGAATTGATCAACATGGATTTCATCGTGGGATTACCCCGTTCCCGTGGCAGGTATGATTCAATATGGGTGATCGCGGACAGGCTCACAAAAGCAGCTCATTTCCTCCCAATCAGAACCACGTATTCGGCAGAAGACTATGCCAGGTTGTATCTAAAAGAAATTGTGCAACTTCATGGAATTCCCTTGGCCAATATTACAGACAGAGGGGCACAGTTTATGGCCAAGTTTTGGAAGTCCTTCCAAGAAGGTTTTGGTACTCAAGTTAAGCTTAGCACGGAGTTTCAACCACAGACTGATGGACAAGTCGAACGTATTATTCAGACCTTGGAAGATATGCTACGAGCATGTGTGCTGGATTTTGGTGGAAGTTGGGTCGAGCATTTACCCCTTATTGAGTTCGCATAGAACAACAACTATCATTTCGGTATCCAAATGGCTCCATATGAAGCTTTGTATGGAAGGAAATGTAGATCCCCAATTGGATGGTTTGAAACCGGAGAAGCACAATTAATAGGCCCCGACTTGATTCAACAAGCAGTCAAAAAAGTCAAGGTGATACGAGATCGATTATTGACAGCCAAAAGCCGCCAGAAGTCTTATGCGGACAATCGCCGACGAGACTTGAAATTTCAGGCCAATGATTGGGTATTTTTGAAAGTCTCACCTATGAAAGGAGTAATGAGATTTGGTAAAAAGGGGAAGTTGAGCCCAAGATACATTGGACGTTATCGAATCATCCGTAAGGTGGGTCAAGTAGCTTATGAACTGGACTTGCAATCAGAGCTCGAGTCCGTACACCCAGTTTTTCATGTTTCGATGCTCCGCAAGTGCATTGGAGACCCAACAAGAATAGTTCCGGTTGACGATGTCCAAGTGACAGAAAAATTGACATACGAAGAAGTGCCGGTTGCCATCTTAGATAGACAGGTGCGAAGGCTTCGGAATAAAGAGGTCGCTTCAGTCAAGGTTCTATGGCGAAACAAAAACGGGGATGAAATGACTTGGGAAGCGAAAAAGAAGATGAAATCCAAGTACCCACATTTGTTCCAGCCCTCAGAAGAGGTTCAAGACGAGACACCAACACTATGAGGTATGTACACTCACTTTTTATGCTTTTGATCGTGTGTGGCCATAGATATGTCAATATTGTGATGTAGCCCTGTGAGGCGATGATAATATGGGTTGCTGTGACAGGTTGGTAGTGCCAGGTTACAGGGGAAACTCTGGCGAAATTTTTGTAGAATCCCGAGTGTTTAACATTCGAGGATGAAGGCATAATGGTGTCCTAGAGACATGCAATGAAATCCCTTATATTGGTATTGAAGTGTTAAACAAGTGTTAAGAAGGTTCAATAAGGATCGGGGATCAAACGAGTCGACAAAAACAATGTTTGTTCAGTGAGGCATTATACGGCCAAACATACTGGCCGTATAAATTGTACCAGCCGTATGTTTGACCGTATAATTGGCCAAAGAGAGGACCAGCCACTGGACCAAATATACAGCCACACATACGGTCCATATAAATAGTACGGACCGTATGTTGGTCAGTATAAGTTGGCTCGGCCAGCTTTTAAGTTTAAGTGTAAGGGTCCATTTTTCATTTTATCCATTTGATTCCCTCCACTCTCCAACTCAAGAAAGCTCTAGAACTCTCTAAACACTTCAACCATAAGAACACCAAGGAAATCAATGATCAACAACACCAAATTTGTGAAGCAAAGTGTATGAAACCTAATTGGAAGTCATCTCCTTCAAGAAAATCCAAAAGAGGTGAAGAAGGGTTTTGGTGCTAGAGGAGTAATTCTACTCTAGACTTGTTCCGCCATCATCTAAGGTAGGTTTCACGACATCATCATGTTGTTTAAGGTATTAGGAGACAAAGAAGCTTGAATTGTAGAAAGACATGGAAAATGGGTCTTGAATGAGTGAATAGTGGCACCATTGGATGATAATTGAATGGAATCATGAAAGTTGGTACGTTATGATTATGAATATGCTATAAATGATGTTTAGACCATGGAATAGGTGTGGAGTAAGTAAAATTATGATGATGAGCTAAAACCATTAAATGTGGAAAAATTGGAGAAAAATGATGGATTTTGCTAAGTGTAGATACGTGAGGAATGTTGATACTATATTGTGAGTGTTGTTGTAAATGCTTGGGAGATGAAATAGAACACGGGAAAAGTAGTAGAAACAAAGGAAATGCTGCCCAATTTTCTCTAGAATAGCAACGCGTTCTTATGGTCGACTGACTAACTATAATGCGCATTCTCTCGTGAAGGTAACAACGTGATACTGAAAAAAGAACGAGTGAAGGATAGCTTAACTAAGCGACAAGGTATGTGAGGCTAGTCCTTTTCTTTCTATGGCATGAATCACATGATATGATTCATCTCCCTTTCCATGATTTCCCTATATCCCGGAAAGCCAAGAGCCTAAGATTATGAATAGCTATATAAGTCAAGGGATATGATATGACGTTCTTATAAAGTAAATGATGTTGTTCCTTGTATACACTCACCTTATATACTAATCCCTTCAAGGTGAGACAGAATGTTCATATATGTTCATAATGGAATCGAGGGTTCACGACCTTACGTCACCTCGATAGAATGCAGTTGTTCTAGAGTCTTTATGCATGTACAATGACAAATATATTTTGATAAGCATATTATTATAAGTATTTTATAATGAGAATGTTATCATCACATTACACCGGGCCTAGTTGGCCGGGCAGTCACCGCGAAAGCGGGCAGCTATACGATACACCATGGCCAGTTGGCATGGGCAGACACCACTAGTGGGCGGCATGAGATGGTACCCCGGACGCGGGAGGCCTGGACGCGGGCTAATGTTACTGATTATCACACCGCACCTATATGGTCGAAAAGTTTAGATATATATACATATGATATGCATACATGAAATGATGATAAGCATAAAAGTAAGTCAGCACGCATTACTTTTCATATGATTCCCAGTCAGGTACAGTTGCTCCATACTTGATGCCTCCTTTACTTTCTTGATGTGTGGTAATTGTTCATGCCTCTCATACTCAGTACAAAATTCGTACTAACGTCCGTTTTCTTTGAACGCTGTGTTCATGCCCACATGTAGACAGGGAGGCGAGCTCGGTCCGAATTCTTAGGAGCTGTCAGCTGATTGAAAGCACTCCATTGTCCGGAGGTGCTTATGATTATCCTTTTGGTACATATGTATATTTTTGGCATGATGGAGTCTTGTTCCGTCTACATGTATAGTATGTCAGTAGAGGTTCGTAGATGCGTAGTGTGGGTTAGATGGTCTCACAAGTTTATTACAGCATGCATGTATATATATTATATATATTATTTTGATGGCCTAATGAGGCATTTGTATATATATAGACTAATTGTGTCTTCTACCCAAAAATACTTTTCATACAATCGTGTATGATAAAGAAGCATAAATGACTATGACAAGTGAGGAAATAAGGGTTGCTCGGTGGTCAGCCTCGGGTACCCGTCGCGGCCCCTAGCTGGGTCGTGACAAAACCTATAGGGTCTTACTGTCACGACCCAACTAGTGGGCCATGACGGGTACCCGGAGCTGGCTACCGAGCACCACTCATCATACTAACTATCATACCCAACCTGAACATATATATTATATTTCGCAAATCACGACTTACTATGAATGATCACCAAATACCTCCAAAAAACATATATATAAACATAGGCTCATAAGGCTACAAAAATGATGTACAAGACATACACTAAGGGGGTCACGTACCATCTATTATCCACATATAAGTATCTATGAGCCTCTAACAGAAACACTGCAATCATAAGGACGGGATAGGACCCGCCATACCCCAATATGTAGACAAAAGAATATACCAAGTAGTGGCAACTCTGGAGTAATGGAGTGCTCATGTGTCTCTGCTGAGAACGCTCCTAGGAATCTAGTCCCATCTCCATGTCTACCTGTGGGCATGAACACAACATCCATAAAAGAAAAGGACGCCAGTACGAACAATGTACTGAGTATGTAAGGCATGCATATAAAACATAATAAAGAAATGAGAGAACATAAAGTGAAGGGATAACCTGTACTGATGGTCTCTTAAGGCAGCATCATGCATGCTGGTTTTTATAGTAAATAACATCATAGCATATGTACATACATATTAGCTGCCCAACCATATAGGTACGGTGTGATCATCATTAGCCCGCGTCCAGGCCTCCCGCATCCAGGGTACTCATCTCAAGCCGCCCACTAGTGGTGTCTGCCCGACCATATAGGCATGGTGTAATCATCATCATAGCCACCCACTACACCCGGTGTAGTGGTGTCTGCCCAGCCAACTAGGCCCGGTGTAATCATACATATATATAACATAAAGCATGCATGAGAGCCCAACTGAAAGCTACAACTCTATCGGAGTGACGTAAGGTCGGTAACCATCGATTACATTATGGAATTACCATCGTAGCTATGTCTCACCTTGAAGGAACTAGTATCATGAGGTGAGATAACAACAAGAAATAACATCAACGAAATCATGAAAATAGGATTATCAAATTCATAATAACATCATCTCATAAGCTTCGAAATTTCAAGAAATAGCATCATCCTCATCATCATTATCGTAGAACAAATCTCATCTCTATCTCATAAGAAGCTCTTAAGAATCACAAACTTTCAACTTTTAGAGTGTAAGAAGCTCATGGAATACATGGGAGATAGAATATGAGAATCATGCCATTATGACAGAAAGGGGATAGCCTTACATACCTTTATGTGTCCTTAACGACTAAGCGTTCTCCTTTCAAGCTCACAACACTACATTCAAGAGAATTCGTGCTACATCATATCATTTGAATCATGCATAAGTCTAATCTAAAGCTACTAAAAGGCTAACAAAAATTGGGCAGCATTTCCTTTGTTTCTAAAACTTTCTCCATATAATATAACAACTCCCAAACATAAATAGGGACACTCATAATATCATAACCAATAGATTTCTCAAGTTAAATATTGTTCACTTCTCAAATTCACTTTCAAACCAACCATAACTATGAGTAGAATACAACACCATATTCGTTCTTCACATAATACTTCGTCAACGTCACTAGCATCATTCATAATTATATTATACTCATCTCATACGAAGAATGATGACTCAAATTAATTTACTACTCAAAAAACCATTTTCTCCATATTTGAGCCCATATTCTTTATTATTCTCTAATCCAAGTCTTTCAACCACTCAATACTCTTAATAAAATGAAATGAATGTAAAACTCACCTTTGATTATGTAGGAATGGTCTTTGGATGAAGATACTCCACTTGAGAAAACCCCAACATCAACAAAAAAGAAATCCTTGACTTCTAGAAACCGTAGTGAGCACCCATACACTTGATTCACTTTTTTGTTGGTGTTTGATCTTTGATTTACCCCTTGGATTTGTGTTAGTATTGTGTATGGAATATTCTAGAGCTCTCTTGAAGTGTGGAGAATGAGTGAAATAAGAAATAACAATTTGGGGTCTTCTTTTTATAAAATTTAAAGGTTGCCCGCTATGGATTATATGGACACTTATACAGTCCGTATAAGTGACCGTATAATCTCTCCAGTTATGACCCTTCACTGTGACTATTATACGGACCATATAATTGGTCGTATACCTCACCCTCTTCCTGAATTTGTTCTCGTCGATTAATTTGATCTCTATTCCTTATAGAACCTTCTTAGCACTTGTTTAATACTTCATTAACCATCTAAGGAGCCTTATAACTTCCCTTCAAGACATTACTAAATAATCCCTAACTCGATAACTTGCGAGACCGTTCCGAAACACAACTTATACTTCACTTCTCGTCGACGAACTTAGTTTGTCCGAGTCATATGACTTCATAATCTTATCGTATATACTTCAAAGCTACTTAATACTCTCGTTAATGTCATAAGGGTTTCATGGTCACCTTGAGCTTGCATTAGTCTATTCACATTACGACAACACAGAATGTTCGAGGTGTAACATTCTCTCCCCCTTAAGAACATTGGTCCTCGAATGTTAAGTTCTCGGGGATTCCATATAAATTTTGCCAGAGTTTCCCCTGTAATATGGCACTACCATCCTGTCACAACAACCCAAAATAACATCGCCTGATAGGGATACAACGACAATGGCAAGAAAACATAGCCACACGCAACCAAAAGTATAAAAAGAAAGCATTACATACCTTATGATAATGGTGTCTCATCTTGAACCTCTTGTGGGGGTAGAAACAATTGCAGATATCTGGACTTCATATCTTTTTCTGCCTCCCAAGTCATTTCTTCTCTGTTATTTTTTCTCCATAGGATCTTGACTGAGGTTATCTCTTTGTTCCTGAGTTTCCGCACTTGTCTATCTAGTATAGCAATGGGTACCTCTTCATAAGCCAACTTCTCGGTAACTTTAATATCATCTATCGACACAAATGTAGAAGGATCTCTAACACATTTGCAGAGCATTGACACATGAAAAACTAGATGAACTGATTCAAGTTCCGGAGGTAAATCTAGTTCATAAGCCATTTGGCCCACTTAGCTTACAATCTTATAAGGCCCAATATACCGGGGACTAAACTTGCCCTTTTTGCCGAATCTCATTACACCTTTCATCGGTGACACTTTTAAGAACACCTAATCATTGATTTGGAATTCCAAGTTCCGTCGATGATTATCCGCATAAGACTTTTGGCGACTTTGAGCTGTCAACAATCAGTTTCGGATGAGCTTGATCTTTTCCATCGCTTGCTGAATCAATTCTGAACCTACCAGTGTTGTCTCTCCGACTCAAGCCATTCAATTGGCGATCTACACTTCCTTCCATATAGAGCTTCATACGGAGCCATCTGGATGCTGGAATGATAACTGTTATTATAGCAAAATTCAATAAGTTACAAATGATCATCCCAATTGCCTCCGAAATCCAATACACATGCCCGCAACATATCTTCCAAGGTCTGAATAGTGCGTTCAGCTTGTCCATCAGTCTGGGGATGAAATGCTGTGCTGAGTCTCACTTGGGTTCCCAAACATTCATGAAAGGATTTCCAAAATTTAGCTATAAATTGTGCTCCTCTGTCTGTAATAATAGACACTGGAACCCCATGAAGTCGCACTATCTCCTTAAGATACAACGTTCCATAATCTTCTACTGCATATGCAGTCCTGACTGGGAGAAAAGGAGCTGATTTTGTCAGTCTGTCTACGATTACCCATATGGAGTCATACTTTCATCGAGAACGTGGAAAACCTACAATCAAATCTATATTGATCACTTCCCACTTCCAGGTTGGAATTTCCATAGCTTGTAACAAACCTCCTGGCTTTTGATGCTCGACTTTCCCTTGTTGGCAATTTGGACACTGAGCTACAAATTTTGCTATATCTCTCTTCATTCCATCCCACCAATATATTAACTTAAGATAATGGTACATCTTGGTTGCTTCTGGGTGGATAGAATAGCGGGAGTAATGAGTTTCTTCCATAATCTGGTGGCGCAATCCCACAACATCTGGAACACATAGCCTGCCTCGATACCTGAGAATTCCATCTGCAGAAATCTCAAATGGTGACTTTTTCTTGTGGGGGAGTGTATCTCTGTAATAACTTAACTTGGGATCTTCATACTGACACTTTTTCACTTCCATATCTAAGGATGAAACAGCTGGGTTGTGAACATCAACTCCTGCATTGCCTGAATCGATTATACAAACTCCTAGGCTAGCTAGCTGATAGAGCTCACAGACTAGTTCTTTCTTCTCCAGTTGAATATCACATAAGCTGCCCACGAATTTGCAGCTAAGAGGATCGGCCACCACATTTGCTTTTCCCGGATGATATAGTATACTCACATCATAGTCTTTCAATTACACCAACCATCGCCTCTGCCGAAGATTCAACTCCTTTTGCTTGAAAATATATTGAAGACTCTTGTGATCTGTATAGATATCAACATGAACACCGTACAGATAGTGTCTCCACTTCCTTAGTGCATGAATGACCCCAGCTAGTTCAAGATAATTGGTCGGATAGTCTTTCTCATGTTTTCGCAACTGCCTGGAGGCATAGGAAATGACCTTACTATGCTGCATCAACACCTAGCCTAAGCCAACACCGAAGGCATCACAATAAACAACATAGCCTTCTGGTCCTTCTAGAAGTGTCAGAACTAGGCTGAGTTCAATCTATCCTTCAATTCCTGGAAGCTGCGTTCGCAAGCATCGGTCCACTGAAATTTTTCTCATTTCTGAGTTAACTTTGTCAATGGTTCAGAAATAGAAGAAAAACCTTCCACAAATCTTCTATAATAGCCTGCTAACCCCAAAAAGTTACGGACCTCTGTAGGCGTCGTGGGCCTCGGCCAAGTCTTCATAGCCTCAATCTTTTGAGTATCTATGCCAATACCATCAGTTGTTCAACCAGAACTCACATTTTGAAAATTTGGCAAATAGTTCACGAGTCCGAAGAATTCCAAGGACAACACGCAAATGATCTGCATGGTCTATTTCTGACCGACAATATACTAGAATGTCGTCGATCAACACAATTATGAATAGATCTAGGAAAGGCCTGAATACATGATTCATCAAATTCATGAACACTGTTAGGGCGTTAGTCAAGCCAAACGACATAACCTGAAATTCAGAATGACCATATCTGGTTCTGAAAGCAGTCTTCGGAATGTCTTTTTCTCTAACTCTCACTTAATGATATCCCGATCTCAAATCAATCTTTGAAAACCACTTACCACCTTGCAATTGATGAAATAAATCATCGATTCTCGAAAGTGGATATTTATTCTTTATTGTCACCTTGTTCAACTTTCGATAGTTAATGCACATTAGTAGGGAGCCATCTTTCGTTCTTACAAACAAGACAGGCGCTCCCCATGGAGATGAACTGGGCCTAATAAATCCCTTCTCGAGCAAATCCTTCAATTATGCCTTTAATTCTTTTAATTCTACTAGAGCCATTCTGTAAGGAGGAATAGATATGGGTTTAGTGTCTGGTAGCACCTCAATAGAAAAGTCAATCTCCCGTTCCAGTGGAAGACTTGGAAGCTCATCTGAAAATACATCCGGAAACTCATTTACTACCGGGACGGATTGAAAAGTTGGCGGCTATGCTTCAGTGTCATAGACTCCGACTAGATGATAAATGTAGCCCTTAGGAGTCATCTTCCTTGCCTTGAGATAGGAAATAAACCTACCTCCTGGAGATGTTGTGTTACCTTTCCATTCAAACACTGGTTCTCCCAAAAATTAGAATCGAACCATTTTCGTTCTACAATCCACATTAGCATAACAAAAAGCCAACTTGTTACATCCCGTACTTCTGAAGAAGCACATGTTAAATTTAAGCGTAAGTATGTCGAGCTATGGCTAAGTAAAATAACTTTGGAATATATGAAGTGAAGAATTGTTAAGTATATTTTATGAGTAAAAGATGTATATAAGGAATACCTAAAGATACTATAAGGAAACGAGTAGAAGAAATTGAGTAGTATGACTTTGGAGAAGAGATGGGCAAAGTTTTGTACGATGATTCTGGTGCAACTTTGGGAAGGAATATCTTTTAGAGTATGAGGAGTTTTGAGGTGAAACAAAAGCCTAAAATGAAGTTTGTCGAGTCTAGTTTCCAATTCAATAAATCGATCGTCGATACGACATCGGAGTAGAGAAATATGGACGTTACAAGTTAGGCTGACAGAGCAGAATCACGTACTATAGTAACTGCTACAGTAACTGACTTGCTACAGTACCGACCTTGAGCTCCTATTTAAGACCAAAAATCTGGTCTTTGACTTCATTTTCTCCACTCCTCTCCACCAAAAAGCTCCCAAGAGACCTAAGAAATATTAAAGAATCATTTTTTAAGCAGATTAAAGTAACGGGACTACATCCGAGGCTCGGGAAGCGTAGAGAGTTTTGTACTTCTTGTTTTATACATCAAATCTTGACGGATCAAAGGAGCCTATTGAAGATAAATAATATTTCAAATTCTTCCAACCTTGATTGAGGTAAGGATATTCCTTATTATTGATATTACAAATTGTATCAAGGAGATTTAGTTGTTAAAGCTTCGTAAAGTCGATTGATTGGTTGAGAAATTTAGTAAACATCGTGTGGGATGTTTTATTGAGTATATATTGGTATTGATGATGATGTTAGAACTGTTGTTGTTGTTTTATTGGTATTGTGATTTCGGGCTAGGCATATAAACAGGGGAGATGCTGCCCAAATTTCGACACAGTTTAAGAGGGTTTAATTTGAAGGCTTAAGACAAGCATATGATAATGATCCTAACAATGGTATGAATGGTTTTATAGGTAGATTACGAGACTACGAATGATCTTATGTAACTTGCAAGATAGAAAGTACGTTGGAAAAGTCGAGCAGTAAGCTTTCAAGTATGTTAAGGCTCGTCTTTCTTTCAAAGGCATGATTCCTATGGTATGAGTCCATAAGTGTTTCCATAACCTCCTTGATTTCAAAAGCTAGAAGTTTATGACTCTTAAAGCTTCTTATGATGTTAAAAATGAGAATGTTTTTATGAGGATTACGTTGAGGATGATTTTATGCTTAAAGGTCTCAAATATGATTTCAACGATGATGTAAAAATGTTAAGATATTTCATGATCTTCTCAATTAATTTCATTGTTGTTGGTCTCACCTTTTAAATTGTTCCTTCAAGGTGGGATAGAACAATAGTTTTTAGTTGAACTCCTATGTATGCCATTAGTATAATATATGTATATAGCTATTTTGTGACATTACAGAGTTCTATTATTTCATTTTGATTATGCACACCACTCATTTTCATTCTTCATGTATATATAAGGCACAGTTGACAGGGAGTGACGCTGTGACCTTTGTTGTATATATATAAGGCACAATTGACAGGGGGTGACGCTGTGACCTCTGTTGTGTGCATATATGGCATAGTTGATAGGGGGTGACGCTGTGGCCTTTGTTGTGATGTGTATATGTATGGCACAGTTGACAGGGGGTGACGCTGTGACCTTTGTTGTATATATATAAGGCACAGTTGACACGGGGTGACACAGTGACCTTTGTTGTGTATATATGGCACAATTGACAGGGGGTGACGCTGTGGCATTTGTTGTGATGTGTATATGTATGGCACAGTTGACAGGGGTGACGCTGTGGCCTTTGTTGTGGGGTGTATATATATGGCACAGTTGACAGGGGGTAACGCTATGGCCTTTATTGTGACATTTCTATGGACATATGTGTTTCTTTGATATAGCTATACTGATGCATTTCTTTTGCCCATTCATTGACATGTCTCAAATGTTTTCAAGGATTTTATGTACATGTTAATTTTGTCACGACCCAAACCCGTGGGCCATGACTAGTGCCCGAGTTGGACACTCGTGTACATACCTGTTAGATGTAGTCAACTGAATCTAAGAACAATATGGAAACTTGCAAATGAACTCCAAAGGTTCATAACGTCATCATATATATATAGATCCAGATAACCTGTGTCCTGAGGAGTCACAACTAAGCAAAACATAATGTGATACGCAAGCCGACAAGGCAGCTACTAAATATCAATACCATACACAAGCCAACAAGGCTGCCATTAGAGACCAATGCCATACGCAAGCCGACAAGGCTGCCATTACAGACGAACATATCCATAGCACATCGTATAGACACAGCTGAACAAACTTATACATAACCCACACATATGTCTTCAGACCTCTAAGAGTATCGATAGTGAAATATGACGGGACAGGGCCCCGTCGTACCCCTGGATAAACATACATATATATATATATATATATATATACATCAAAGATTTGTACCAAAAGTCTATCGTCCGGAACAATGGAGCTCTCCAAGACAGCTGAGTGGAAATCCTAAGCTGGAGGATCACCAAATCGAGTATCTGTACCTACGGGCATGGAACGCAGCCCCCGAAGAAAGGGGGTCTGTACGAGATATGTACTGAGTATATAAAGCATGAAATACAATAAAGAGGATCATGATTGAAATAGAAATTACAGGAGACAAGTATGACTTTCAAAATACCAATACACTTGCCTTGTGAAATGTAGATCATGCATATCAATATCATATGGCATACCCAGCCCATTATGGGACTCGGTGAATAAAGTCATCGCATGCCATCCTGGGCGCCATAATCACATCATCATATCATCATATCATCATATCATCACATCATCATATTATCATATATATATATATATATATATATATATATATATATATATATATATATATATATATATATATATATATATATATACCGTACCTGGCCCTCTAGTGAGGGACTCGGTGAACAATGCAGTGAAACTGTGCACGAAAACATACCCGGCGCGGGACTCGGTGAAAGATATATTAACAGTATGCACGAGCAGAGTAGTGAGAAACCATATGCAAACTAAATCATCATCCGAGACTCAATAGAATAATCAAAATGAACTATCATTTGAAAATCAAAGACAATAGTCATGTCAAGTACCCTTCGAATGTCACTATGAATTATATCAAATAGAACTTCAGGAATCATAGACGCGTACCGAGACAATATGAAATAACTTATGGAGATCAAGAATATTAACCACCCTAGTGTCTCTAAGAATAGGAACTTATACCTTCGTCGTTTGTTCATTTCATGTAAATCATGCCAAAAAGAAAGACGGGTTAGCTTTACATACCTGCTATAGAGTAACCGTAACCAAGCTTGCTTCGTCGCCCCTTTAGCCTATTTAATATGAGAGTAATATTATTGTTAATAAACTACGACTTCCTGAACTTATAAATCTATAACTAATCACTTATGGGAATCACTCCTTGATTAGCATTTTATTAGTTAAGAACTTAACAGAAATCGGGCAACATTTCCTCTATATAACTTGCCTAATCCGAACTTCCAATTAATCTCCGATTATCACAACAATACCAGCAACAACGATAACAGAAATAACCATATCAAATCCTTAAAAATCCAACCCATAAACAACTCAAACAACCCAATAACCTCTCTTAATCCTTTTTCAATCCAAATCGTTAACATCTAAGATTATACCTCAAACAGACCAACATATGCTTCGTATACGATACGTTATACACTTGTTTTATTCCAAATTTATGAACCATATCATTAACAACACGACAACAATAAGAACAACAACACATAAACATACATATAACCACACTTTTAATCTTTCAACCCAACAAGAACAACCCACAACCTCATGAACATCTAATCTAATTCATGTCTCAATAATCACATAAAAACGACTACAATTTAAATTATCAAGATTCCTTCATCTTTAACACATAATCCATAACAATAATAACATCAACAACAATCAAACCCAATCCAATTAAAATAACTCCAATTCTGGCCACCTACACGCTAACAATAACCATGTAATTTTCTTACTTTCAATTTCGTCTAATACACTTTAATCTCTCCATTACAACATCATTAACTCCAATTACATTTCAAGAAGAAGAAATCTTACCTTAAATTAATTAGGACAAATCCTATACTCACTTGCACCAATTGCACCACTTCTTCTTTCTCAATTTAAATTCTAACTTGCCGCTCCCTTGCACACGTAAAACACCTTGGGATTAATAATTTTTTTTTTAGATGGACTGCCATGGCCGTGAGCTGCCATGGTGGCCATGGCTATTCATATTCATACGTTTCTTTCTCTCAATTGAATTGAGAAATGAAAGTGAAGTGCATGACTAATATTAGTCATCACTAATGAACTTATATGCTATCCATACTTGTTACACGTGCCCCCACTTGGCATGTCCATGTTTTTTTTTAATAACTAAATTTGGTGGGGCCCACTTAATGGTCTAATTGACTTAATTTATAATAAATCCCCACTTTATAATCTAATCATAGTAAATTAATCCCTAATCTCCACTAATATTTTTACACTAATTGAATTTTACAAGCAAATCGTGGCATATTAAAAATTCGGGCTTTAAATCCTTGTCTCATATTCCAAAAATAATCTTGTCCTTGAAATTATGTCGATTAGCTTACGAATAATGCAACGTACAAAAATACGGGGTATAACATCCTTCCCCCCTTTAGAACATTCGTCCTCGAATGTTAAATTGGTTCTGCGCTCCCAATACTTTCTTAAATGTCCTTTTATTGTATTATGATGATTTTCACATGTCCTTTTCATTGGTCTAATCCCTTCACTTTATTATAATGCATTCCAGCTCTCTAAGCAACCCTTCCCGTAATATTTCTTCTTGCTCTTGCCTCTCAAGGTGATAATTCCATGTCGTTGTCTTTACTTACCTCTTCATTTCGTAGTTGGTTGACGGTTGTATTGCGAGTTTTTCCGTTGAAATCTTACTCTCTCCCTGGTGTACTTGGTCATAACTCGACTCTTTCTCCTCCTATAGTTACTCCTTTAACATGTATCGTTCACCTCGCTTTACCTTTCAATCTTTAAATAATGTCTTATAACGCGTAGACTTCCCCCATTGATTCATTAGACTTTACAATTCTTGAAGTATTTCATACCTCTGGTAACTCGTAGACCCTTCACAGACTCTACGAAAAAAATGACATTTCCCAAGGTGTAACATTATTTTACTCCAATAACCTTGCATTTCTCTGCGGTTACAGTCCGTATTCTTGAATCCTCGGTATCATGTGTTACTTCTCGACTTTTTTTTTTTTTTTTTAAAGTTTTTAACTGTCACTTTGCCTTTAGCTCTTAATCTCGATCTTTAGGGTTGGCTATCGAGTAGCATTGGAGTTCCCTCATATAATAACTTTACATAAAGCCACTCTGTAATCTTGCTATATAATTCTAAAAGAAGTTTTGATTTGACATATAAATTCATCGTCTTCTAGTAACCAGCTCGTTCTGATCATCTTGCTTCAACCACTTCGCAATTTCCTTGATCCAACTTGTAACGCTTTAGGCATATCATCTCATGTTGTTTCTTTATCTTTAATTCAAACTCTTCTATTGCCTCTTCATTCAGATTTTACTTAGTTTTCCTATCACGCATCATGTTGCAATCTTGCACGAATATACGTGGGTTCTCAAATTAGCCCCAGATATACCTTAGCATCGTCTTACTAGTCTTCATGCTTAACCTCACCTTCTCCTCTCGTATCTTTCAATCAGTAGCGGGGCTCAACTACGGCCATGTCCCATTTTCCCTCAGTACTAATTCTATCTCAGTAATTTGGCTCAAACCATCTTTACATCCTTCCTTAATGTACCCCAAATATCACAGCCGCATTGATATTACTGAATCTTTACTCTTCTTATCAAGTACTCACTTGGTCTTATTCTTAGCATACAAACATCTGTAAGTTGTATAACTATTCTTGTACAACTTATATAAAGCATATCCAATCTTAGTCATAGCCTTTCCTTCTCCTGATTCATTATGCTCTACTTAATTCATCCGTACTAAAACGCGCTCGTAGCCTATCTTGTCATACTTCGTTCCCCTCCTTTATTCACCCTTTGATTTTCTCGTATCCTACTATAGGAGATTCTCTACCCCTTCTCCTTACTACTTATAAGTCGCAATATCATTAGCGAACAACTCTATTGCCAACATCTTAGACTTTAACCCAGTATAGCGTAGCTATCCTTTATAATATCTCTTAAGTTACTCGTTACCATTCTCTTATCGTACTCTTTCTTTCTATAAGACCCACTTCCTAATGCCTTATCATTCAAGGTCATTACAAATAATTCTCGGCACTGTTTCAAGTACCATTCTGACTTCTATCCATTTATTGCTGGCTTTCAGATCTTGCTAACTTGTTTCAGCAAGGGATCTCACTTGACGTTTAAGCATCCATATCAAATATATTGCAGGGTCAAGTGTTTCCATCTTACACTTGCATTTCTCACACCCGCTTCCCCCTTTAAGGGTGTACTTATGCCATTATCTGTTTGTATTCTGCTTGATATCCCTATTTCCAATCTCAAATTTATTTGATCCCTTTTCCAATTCACTTGGTGTACTGTACCATATGCACATCTTTCTTATAATTTATAACTTTGATTATCCACGTACGAAACCTTCTCAAAATCTCGAAGCGACGAGAACCTTTCTATGTATAGTACAAAATCTCATCTGATAATCCGTAATCGAGTAATCCAACCAATGTAGCAACTCATCCAAGGCCACATTCCACTTACTCCATTCAATAATTAATTAGTACCTGTAGTCATTCCAAATTATCAATTAGGTAGCACTTATATCCCAATGATAAGTGTCCAAAGTTCTCTTGTAACATTATCTCCCAACCGACATCATCTATTTCTTTTAATAAATTTACAATACACCATTTGTTCCTCAGGCCTACAGTCCTTGTCCTTTAAGGATTTCACTACTTCCGAGGTAAAGTCATATACACGCAGTACTCCTTTATGCCTTATGCTCTTTTACCCTTATTGTGTACCCAACACTGACTTCTAACTTACTCAAAATCATATCAAGTTCGTCTTAATAATGGTCTTATCTTATCACCTCGTCGTCGTACTACACCTTTAAGTTCGTAGCTATATATTTCCCTTTTATTTTATACTCGTACTCAATTAATTACGTGTATATTTGGTGCTTCTTTTAGTATTCTCTTACCATTTCTCAGATCCTTGTCCATTTTTTATTTTGTGCACGCAGAATCTCATACCGCCCCTATATCCTTCGGAAAACACTACTCCCGCATAATCCCTTTCTCTTTTTCAGAACGCATTCTGTTCATCCCTATTTGTTCTTATCATACCAGTCATTTTCTGGCACTCATTCTACTTCGTTGCTCATCTTTTTGTAGTTTGGTCTTTCACAACTCTGTCACTTATATTGCTCGTATTCTCGTCTATACATGTCGTAACCAATTATTGACCAATTACTGCACTGTTAGCTCGCTCACTTCCTTCTTTCAATTAACTCCTTCTTTTCTTGGGCCCTCTTTCATTCCCGTTATCGCATAATCTTTATTCTGAACATTCCCTATAGAACTTTATAAGTCTTTCTCATTCGTTCTATACCTTGCCTTTCCATTTCTCATTTGCCTTTATACTTTAGTCACATAGATCACGTCATATCTTTTAGTCACTTCCTCATTGGGCTTTACTCATTCTCATAACAATCCTCATTATATTTGCATTATATCCTGTTCGTAATCAATCCCATAATGTAACACTCTCTTCTCCTCTTTTTTTTAACCCTATTCATGATTATGACTATGGTTTAATCACACTCTGTGGAGTAGGCGTACCTAACCTCTTACCCTTTCTAGTTAATCTTAACCTCAATACCTCACAAGCCATCTTACCAATACATTCATATTTGTCGCGACTCTTCTTCCTCTGTACCCTTGTCTCAATCGTACTGTTATTTCTTCTAACTATAAACTCGTCGTAATTTATCCCTGCTAGTCAATTCAGTGATACCTCAATATAATACCCTATTAAGATTTGCCAGCCTTTTCTAAATCATCTCTTAGTATCTCAAGCCCTTCCAAATTATCCAAGCATCTCATCAACAAAACATGAAACACATGATCTACGACAGCCCACAGGTTTGAGTTTTCCTTCTACAAATCCCATTTCCAATTAGTTGATTAAGAACTAATAAACTCAAGGACATAAAGATATGATGAAATGTTACCTCAAGAACACCAGAACTCTCCAATTCCAAGATTACGTCACCATGAAGCATCCACCAAAACCATCACAAGAAGAAGAACTGGAATCTGACAAGCACCACGGGACTTCTAATGCTTGATTCACATACTTTACCTTCAGATTTGTTCTTGGGCCATGAACAAACTATTTAATTCATAAACTACTTGTTGTATGCTTTGTACTCTGCAAATAAAAGTGAAACTTAATTGTGGACGTTTTTGCTCTTCAACATGAGCTTTTTCTACGGTAAAATGTGGCTGGAAAGTAATCTGGTCCGTTCAAATGAATTCCAAACTTTGCTGCTCATATTTGCTTCTTCGAAATCAAATTTCCCAAATAAAACTGATGCCTCTTACGGATGACATGGAGGGTATATCTTAAAGCTTTAATCCAATATGATAAATTTACCATGTCAGTGTCGACCTCATAATTACTATTATTATCAATTCAACCGTTAACTCGTTTCTCGAAGTCAGCCGTACTCGCAACTTAGTCAAATCCTATCATTACTGTTGACACGACCTTTCAAGAATATCACAAACTAATATCTCATTCTCTTTTTATTTCTAGAAAAATTTTGGCAGAGTTTCCTCTGTATTTCTTACTTATCCCAAAACCTGCACGCAGGAAATACCAACAATGCCTCACAGGACCAACATATATATATGACATATCTCAGCCACACAGGGCTCCCAATTTCAAGTAAAAGTATAAAGATGTCGAAACTTACCTCATATATCACACCTCGAGTCGTACTTGATCCTTTAGCGATCTGTCTTGTTATACCTTCCTATCTACCTTCCCTTTCATTCTTCAACTTTACATTTCAATCATACTTCAATATTCTTACCTTATCCGATATGCATCTTTCGCACCGTTACTTACCTGTGTACTTTGTAACTTCCAATATCATCAGTCACTTTCTTCTATCGATGTCGTTCTTCAGTTGAAATCAAGGGTTAGTATAAGGAATTTCATTTCCTATGGCTAGGCTCTATCACACGATCTTAGATATGAAAGAAAGGTAACATCCTAAATGTCCTGTAGCTTCCTGTTTATAGATGTGGTGCACAACACACCGATAAACAAGACTCTACTAGACACGGTCTGTAGACACTCCGAGGATGAACAGCTCTGATACCACTTTTGTCACGACCCAACCCCGTGGGCCATGACTAGTGCTCAAGCTGGACAGTCGTGTACATACCTGTTAGATGTAGTCAATGTCACGACCCAGCCCCATGGGCCGCGACTGGCACCCTACTTGGGCACCCAGACCCATCTATCACATACATTCAAGTAAATAACAGAAGCTGACAAGGCTGTATTTACAAATTGAGATAATTTCCGGAAAAATTTCGGCAGAGTTTCCGTTGTTTTACAGACTATCCAAAATAACCCTGTACACAACAATCACCAACAAAGGCCACACAGGGCTAACAAGGCAACGTATGAACATATGCGGACCGGCCGCCTCGGCGTATGGGATCGCCCAAACAACATATACACATAACCATATAGAAAGACCATAACCCACAGACATGTCCACAGACCTCTAAACAGACCGACAGAATCATATGACGGGACAGGGCCCCCGCCGTACCCAAATAGTCAGATATACAGAAATATATATATACATAGCAAAAGATGTATGTACCAAAAGTGGACTCCGGATCAAAGGGAGTACTCCGAAATAGCAGAAAGTGGAGCCTACAGTGGAGGATCACCTATGTCTGTACCTGCGGGCATGAAACGCAGCCCCCGACGAAAGGGGGTCAGTACGAAAGATGTACTGAGTATATAAAGCATAGAGTACAGAAATATGGGCCACAACTGAAAGCAAACAAATACAAAGGGAAGTACTGAATGATATATCAAAATTTGTATCAAAACATCTATATATAATGCAAATAAAATCATGCAAAGCTCAGGAACGTGGTCACCACTCCGACGCTGGTGCCACACACAGCATAACACCAGAAGGTTCAAATCTCCGTACATCCCCGAGCACACATATCAGCATAACATATCACCAGCCATATCACAACATAACTCCAAACGGAACCCGGCCCTATGGTGAGGCCTCGGGAATCGTAACACAGCATACGACCGAATTTATCATAGTGCGCACGAATCATAACCGGCCCGGGAACCGGTGAACGAAGTCATAATAAGGCACGAGCGGAGTCGTGAGCAAACAATGCAATTCGTATATCAAAATAGCCTTTCAAAACTTGAGTACTTCATAAGTCATTTCATTAACCAAAGTAGTCGGATAATTAGTTAGTACGGAAGTTTATTTCACAAAAATGTTTCCAAAGTGGTACGTATGGCTCACAACATAGCTTAGTATATCATAGTAATAAAAACATTTTTTCATAGAGGACAATTTCAAAATCGAAGATTCTTTATCGAAACTTATCCAAAAAGAGAGCCTAATAGAACGAATAAGGCACCTCGGGGTTAGCGGGCCCACCTCGGGTAAAGTCGAGGTGGCGAACATAAATTACGAACATTTAGTGTCTATGGAATCATACATAAAGATTTCGAAGTAATCCGATTGCATTTACATAAGTTTCGGACGCTTACTTGCTTTCTAGCCAAAATAGGTTCATTAGGCTTCAGTTGAATTGAATGAATAGTAGCCATTTTATAGATCGGATTTTGAGGAGCAGAATTGCTCCCGGGGTTCCGATATCAACCTAACATACTAAGACATGCCAAAAGAAGAAGTGGGGAGCTTTACATACCTTATATACGACTTACGCTCGCCCAAAACTTAAGTCCCGTTTCGTCCGGAATCTGCAAATGGTCAAGGTTACCAATTAGAGATTTCAAGGCTTAAGAATTTCTTAACTTCATTTTTGTCTACCGAAATTTCGGCAGCACTTCCCCTATATATGTAACACCCCCGAGACTTAGCTCGGCTCAATATACATCAACACAACAACCCAATCATCACAAACAACATAAACCATAACTAAATCATTCTAACTTCAATATTCTTCCTTTTTCTATAAGTTGACAACTTTCATTCAAACTTCACAATACCAATTAATGTCCACATTATTGTATTCATTCACTCATTCAAGGTTATTCAAACACATCCCAATTATGTTCCAAACAATATACATAAGTTCTAGGAGTTCGTCACTTTCCATATTTCATCCGAAATGTCAACAACTACGACGAACATACTAACTCGCATTGTTTCATTCCAAATTCATTAACAACAACCATAAGTCACATTTGAAGTCTTAATATCATAATTATACAAGGATATACGCGAATATACCAAAATCATATACTTTCTCATAATAATCCACAACCATTTCCCATGCCAATTCAATTCGTTAAACATTCATTTACGTCATAAATGTCACAACGACGCAACTAACCAACTAAACAAATCAAAGTCACGTTGCCTTACACACCACACAAGTCACGGACACTACACCTCACACACACACACCCACGGTTTCATACACACACCAAACTATGAAATTTTCGTCTATTCTCAATCCTTATCATATTCATACCAATTCCATAACATTAAAAAGGGCAAAATTCTTACCTTTTCTTGAAAATCTGACTCGTCGCAAACGTGCTCCTTTCGCCAAACTAATTGTATCCCGTTGAAGAGCGTCTTGAGTACACTACAAATATGGGAAGAACAAGATTTTTGGATGAGAATCAAAGCTAGGAAAATTATTTTTGTTTCTTGGAGAGGGTTCGGCCGAGAGCTTCTTGGCTTGGAGGTCTAGATTTTTTTTTTTGGTTTTTCTTGAACATTCTAAGGATAAGCATGTATATATTTATCATGCTTGCTTGATTAATGATCACATGATAATCACATGACCTTTTTAATTCATGGCTTGGGCTAGCCATGGATCATGGTCGGCCACCATTGTGGTTTGGGCCTCAATTTTCTTTTATTTTGTTGAGCCCAATTCGTTAAAACTCTCATTTTGTAATTCCCGAAACTAATTCCCGAAATCCCAATTTTGCCCTTGGACTTTCTCCATATTTCCACACCAATATTTTTCATAAACAACCTAGACATATTAACTAAAATCAAAATATTGCCTTATAACATACAAGTCTTAATTTTTCTTACGATTTCCAATTATGCGAAAACACGGGACATAACATTCTCCCCCCCCCCCCTTAAGAACATTCATCCCCGAATGTTAAATTAATCTTATAAAGTCTTATGATCGTGGCGGGGGAGTTCCTTTTAATAATGGCATACGTAGTTCTTTTTGTCAATCAACACAACAAACTGAAAGGTTAGATTACCTGTGGATGTCGGGAACAAGTGGGGGTATTTCTTCTTCATCTCGTCCTCCGCCTCCAAAGTCATCTCCTCCCGATTGTTGTTGCGCCACAGGACTTTGACGGAAGGCACTTCTTTAGTGCGTAGTCTCCTCACCTGTCGATCCAGAATAGTTACAGGCTGCTCGTCATAAGACAACTGCTCCATTACCTGAATGTCATCCACTGGGAATACCCTGGAAGGGTCACCAATACATTTCCGCAGCATAGACACATGAAATACTGGGTGTACGGCCTCCAAGTCGGATGGTATGTCCAGCTCGTAGGCGACCTCGCCTATCTTTCGAACAATCTGATACGGCCCAATGTACCGCGGGCTCAACTTACCTTTCTTACCGAATCTCATAACACCCTTCATGGGCGACACCTTCAGAAATACCCAATCGCCAATCTGGAACTCTAATGGTCGACGTCGTCTGTCTGCATAAGCTTTCTGTCGACTCTGAGCAGCCAATAATCGCTTCCGAATAAGCTTTACCTTATCTACTGCTTCCTGGATCACATCGGGACCAATTAGTTTAGTTTCGCCTACGTCAAACCAACCAATAGGAGATCTGCATTTCCTGCCATAAAGGGCTTCATACGGTGCCATCTGAATGCTGGAGTGATAACTGTTATTATAGGCAAATTCAATAAGCGGCAAATGATCCTCCCAGCTGCCTCTGAAATCAATAACGCAGGCCCGCAACATATCTTCCAGTGTCTGAATAGTGCGCTCGGCCTGCCCGTCGGACTGAGGATGAAAAGCTATACTGAGGCTCACCTGAGTCCCTAATCCCTCCTGAAATGACGTCCAGAAATTTGCCGTAAACTGGGTACCTCGGTCAGTAATAATAGATACAGGGACTCCGTGAAGTCTGACTATCTCTCTGATATACAATCTAGCATAATCCTCAGCCGAATAAGTAGTCCGGACCGGAAGAAAATGGGCTGATTTCATCAATCTGTCAACAATAACCCAAATAGAATCATACCTGCGTGGAGTGCGCGGTAACCCAACAACGAAATCCATATTAATCATCTCCCATTTCCAGGCTGGAATTTCCATCTCCTGTAATAACCCACCGGGCTTCTGATGTTCAATTTTAACTTGCTGACAATTTGGGCACTGACTAACGAACTCTACAATATCTTTCTTCATACCGTCCCACCAATACAAACTCCTGAGATCATGATATATTTTAGTGGAACCAGGATGAACAGAATACCGTGCATTATGCGCCTCGCCCATAATTTGTCGCCGTAAGCCTGCAACATCCGATACACAGAATCTGCCTTCATATAATAATACCCCTTCAGGCGAAACTTCAAACGGATTCTTTTCTTTATTAAGGGCCACATCTCTGTACTGAACCAGAATAGGATCCTCGAACTGACGCTGCTTTACCTCTTCTATAATAGATGATTCAGCAACTGCACGAACAGAAATCTCAGAATCTCCAGAATCTGCCAAACGAACTCCAAGGCTGGCCAACTGATGAATTTCACGAACCAAGTCCTTCTTACCAGGTGGTACATCAGCCAAGATGCCCATGGACTTGCGGCTAAGTGCATCCGCTACCACATTGGCCTTCCCAGGATGGTACAGAATATCAACGTCATAGTCTTTCAATAACTCAAGCTATCTTCTCTGCCGCAAATTTAGTTCTTTCTGTTTAAAAATATACTGGAGACTCTTATGGTCCGTATAAATATCAACATGGACCCCATATAAATAATGCCGCCAAATCTTCAAAGCGTGAATCACCACGGCCAACTCAAGATCATGAGTGGGATAATTCTTCTCGTGCGGTCTGAGCTGCCGGGAAGCATAGGCTATGACTCGACCGTGCTGCATCAATACACAGCCTATCCCAATACCAGAGGCATCACAATAGACAACATACCCGTCTGATCCTTCTGGAAGAACTAAAACTGGAGCTGTAATTAATTTTTCTTTCAACATCTGAAAGCTGCGCTCGCAGGCATCGGGTCCACTGAAATTTCGCTTCGTCAGTGGTGCTGCAATAGAAGAAATATTTTCCACGAACCTCCGATAATATCCGGCTAACCCCAGAAAACTGCGCACCTCTATCGGTGTAGTAGGCCTGGGCCAATTCTGTACAACTTCAATTTTCTGCGTATCGACCCGAATACCATCTGCTCCGACACCATGCCCCAAGAATGCCACAGAAGTTAACCAGAATTCACATTTGGAAAATTTAGCATACAATTTTTGCTGCCGAAGGGTGCCAAGTACTGCCCTCAAATGATCCGAATGCTCCTCTGCTGATCGTGAATAAATCAAAATATCATCGATAAACACAATCACGAACATGTCCAGGAAAGGCCGAAATACCCGATTCATCAGATCCATAAATACTGCTGGAGCATTAGTCAACCCGAAAGACATAACTCTGAATTCATAATGCCCGTAACGGGTCCTGAAAGCAGTCTTTGGGATATCAGATTCTCGCACTCGCACCTGATGATAACCTGAGCGCAGATCCACCTTTGAAAAATATTTAGCACCCTGCAACTGATCAAACAAATCATCAATCCGTGGGAGGGGATATTTATTCTTTATAGTCACCTTATTTAATTGCCGGTAATCGATACACATGCGCAGTGACCCGTCTTTCTTTCTTACAAATAATACCGGCGCTCCCCAGGGTGATGTACTGGGTCTGATAAAGCCTTTATCCAACAAGTCTTTCAGCTGCTCTTTCAACTCCTTCAATTCAGCCGGTGCCATTCTATACGGAGGAATAGATATAGGCTGCGTATCCGGCAACAAGTCTATAGTGAAATCTATCTCCCGTTCAGGCGGAAGACCCGGAAGCTCATCTGGAAACACATCTGGGAACTCACTAACAACCGGAACAGACTGAAGAGTAGGTGTCTCGGCTGTAGTGTCGTGCACACGAACCAAATGATAGATATAACCTTTCTGAATCATCTTCTTAGCCTTGAGGTATGAAATAAACTTACCCCTCGGCGATGTTGTAGACCCGAACCACTCTATAACTGGTTCCCCTGGAAACTGAAAACGGACTACCTTTTTCTGGCAGTCAACATTAGCATAACAGGAGGCTAACCAGTTCATACCCATAATGACATCGAATTCCAGCATATCTAATTCTATCAAATCAGCCTTAGTGCAACGATCACATATAGTCACAGAACAATCCCTATATACCTGTCTGGCTATAATACAGTCCCCGACCGGTGTAGCTACCTCAAATGGCTCTATAGGCTCAGACACTATCCCAATTTTACTAGCAACGAGCAGGGAAATATATGACAAAGTAGAACCAGGATCAATCAGTGCATATACAGATCTGGAGAAAACCAATAATGTACCTGTGACGACATTCGGCGAAGCCTCCTGATCCTGGCGGCTGGCCAATGCGTATATGCGGTTCGAGGGACCGCTAGAACCTGAAGCACTGCCGCGACCTCGACCGCGTCCCGCCGGTGCTGGCATACCTCGCCCTGCAGGGCGCGCCACTGATGGAGCAGATGATGAACCAGCGGCTGATCCCGTCGGCTGGGCTACACTACCTGAACCGCTCGCCAACGGACAATCTCGCATAAGATGGCCCTGACCACCGCATGAAAAACAGGCTCCAGTAAGTCGATAACACTCTCCCGGGTGCGATGTCTCGCAATGGGAACAACGGGGCCTGGGTGGTCTGGACTGGCTGGGACCTCTAGCTATCTGTGACCCTGATGCTCTAGAGCTCTGACCGGCCCCAGACTGTCCTGCACTGTCAAATCTCCTACCGGCTGGCTGTGTACCCCGGTCTGACGGAGGAGGATGTCTGCCTGACTGCTGCTGCTGAGGCTGTCCGCCTCGAGAATCTCCAGAATAACCTGCGGATCTAGCCCTCTTGGGCGGCCTCCTATCCCGATATCTGCTGGAATAATCAGCTCTATGTCGGTCCTCCATACCCAGGGCATAAGCCTGTAGTCGGGCAATGTCCATGTCTGCCTGCAATGCCACCGCCATACAGCCATCAATCAAATAGCGGTCTAACCCCATCACGTATCTGTGCATCCGATCGGCCATATCTGCTACTATGGCAGGTGCATACCGGGCCAAAGAATCGAACTCTATATTATACTCACGGACGGTCCGACCCCTCTGCTGCAGATGCAAAAATCGGTCAACCCGCGCCCGCCGTAACTCTGGGGGCAAAAAGTGGGGGGTGAAAGCAGTCACGAACTCGTCCCAAGTAGCTGGGGTAGCACCCTCACCCCTGGATAACTCCCAGGACTCATACCAGTGAGCAGCAACATCCCGTAGTCTATGCGAAGCCAACTCAACAGACTCAGTCTCTGAAGCCCTGACCAAGTCTAGTGAGTGCCGCATCCCCCGAATAAAGTCATGGGGGTCCTCATCGGGCTTAAACCCGAAAAACTCTGGAGGGCCACACGATAGGAACTCTCGAACTCTCAGGCTGTCACGCCTGTCGTCATCATCATCATCTCTCCGCTCGCGTCTGCGAGCCTGCCCTGCTACCAATGTGGTCAACAACTGTACAGCCTCCCTCAGGGTCCTGTCCTCCGCCCCTGGCTGCGGAGCTGGAGTCTCAGGAGCGGGTACTCGGGCCTCTGGAGCTGCTGATGGACCTGCTCCAGGCTGTACCAATGGTGGTGTAGCGGACCCCTATGAGTGGGGCACGACCTCAGGCAAATCATAAACACGAGCCCGGGTAACTCGCTGTGCCTGACTAGTCCCTGCTATCCCTGCCTTGCCCTTCTGGGCCGCCGTTGCCTTCTTCGGAGGCATAACTGCAAACACAATAACGAATCAGATCAGAATCGTCCTAATAGCACAGCTCTATCGCACGATCTAAGATTCCAAAGAAAAGTAACACCCTAAATGCCCTGTAGCCTCCTGTTTATAGATGTGGTGCACAACAAACCGATAAACAAGACTCTACGAGGCACGGCCTGTAGACATTCCAAGGACAAACTGCTCTGATACCACTTTTGTCACGACCCAGCCCCGTGGGCCGCGACTGGCACCCTACTTGGGCACCCAGACCCATCTATCACATATATTCAAGTAAATAACAGAAGCCGACAAGGCTGTATTTACAAATTGAGATAATTTCCGGAAAAATTTCGGCAGAGTTTCCTTTGTTTTACAGACTATCCAAAATAACCCTGTACACAACAATCACCAACAAAGGCCACACAGGGCTAACAAGGCAACGTATGAACATATGCGGACCGGCCGCCTCGGCGTATGGGATCGCCCAAACAACATATACACATAACCATACAGAAAGACCATAACCCACAGACATGTCCACAGACCTCTAAACAGACCGACAGAATCATATGACGGGACAAGGCCCCCGCCGTACCCAAATAGTCAGATATACAGAAATATATATATACATAGCAAAAGATGTATGTACCAAAAGTGGACTCCGGATCAAAGGGAGTACTCCGAAATAGCAGAAAGTGGAGCCTACAGTGGAGGATCACCTGTGTCTGTACCTGCGGGCATGAAACGCAGCCCCCGAGGAAAGGGGGTCAGTACGAAAGATGTACTGAGTATATAAAGCATAGAGTACAGAAATATGGGCCACAACTGAAAGCAAACAGATACAAAGGGAAGTACTGAATGATATATCAGAATTTGTATCAAAACATCTATATATAATGCAAATAAAATCATGCAAAGCTCAGGAACGTGGTCACCACTCCGACGCTGGTGCCACACACAGCATAACACCAGAAGGTTCAAATCTCCGTACATCCCTGAGCACACATATCAGCATAACATATTACCAGCCATATCACAGCATAACTCCAAACGGAACCCGGCCCTATGGCGAGGCCTCGGGAATTGTAACACAGCATACGACCGAATTTATCATAGTGCGCACGAATCATAACCGGCCCGGGAACCGGCGAACGAAGTCATAATAAGGCACGAGCGGAGTCGTGAGCAAACAATGCAATTCGTATATCAAAATAGCCTTTCAAAACTTGAGTACTTCATAAGTCATTTCATTAACCAAAGTAGTCGGATAATTAGTTAGTATGGAAGTTTATTTCACAAAAATGTTTCCAAAGTGGTACGTATGGCTCACAACATAGTTTAGTATATCATAGTAATCAAAACATTATTTCATAGAGGACAATTTCAAAATCGAAGATTCTTTATCGAAACTTATCCAAAAAGAGAGCCTAATAGAACGAATAAGGCACCTCAGGGTTAGCAGGCCCACCTCGGGTCAAGTCGAGGTGGCGAACATAAATTACGAACATTTAGTGTCTATGGGATCATACATAAAGATTTCGAAGTAATCCGATTGCATTTACATAAGTTTCGGACGCTTACTTGCTTTCTAGCCAAAATAGGGTCATTAGGCTTCAGTTGAATTGAATGAATAGTAGTCATTTTATAGATCGGATTTTGAGGAGCAGAATTGCTCCCGGGGTTCCGATATCAACCTAACATACTAAGACATGCCAAAAAAAGAAGTGGGGAGCTTTACATACCTTATATACGACTTACGCTCGCCCAAAACTTAAGTCCCGTTTCGTCCGGAATCTGCAAATGGTCAAGGTTACCAATTAGAGATATCAAGGCTTAAGAATTTCTTAACTTCATTTTTGTCTACCGAAATTTCGGCAGCACTTCCCCTATATATGTAACACCCCCGAGACTTAGCTCGGCTCAATATACATCAACACAACAACCCAATCATCACAAACAACATAAACCATAACTAAATCATTCTAACTTCAATATTCTTCCTTTTTCTATAAGTTGACAACTTTCATTCAAACTTCACAATACCAATTAATGTCCACATTATTGTATTCATTCACTCATTCAAGGTTATTCAAACACAACCCATATATGTTCCAAACAATATACATAAGTTCTAGGAGTTCGTCACTTTCCATATTTCATCCGAAATGTCAACAACTACGACGAACATACTAACTCGCATTGTTTCATTCCAAATTCATTAACAACAACCATAAGTCACATTTGAAGTCTTAATATCATAATTATACAAGGATATACGCGAATATACCAAAATCATATACTTTCTCATAATAATCCGCAACCATTTCCAATGCCAATTCAATTCGTTAAACATTCATTTACGTCATAAATGTCACAACGACGCAACTAACCAACTAAAAAAATCAAAGTCACGTTGCCTTACACACCACACAAGTCACGGCCACTACACCTCACACACACACACCCACAGTTTCATACACACACCAAACTACGAAATTCTCGTCTATTCTCAATCCTTATCATATTCATACCAATTCCATAACATTAAAAAGGGAAAAATTCTTACCTTTTCTTGAAAATCTGACTCGTCGCAAACGTGCTCCTTTCGCCAAACTAATTGTATCCCGTTGAAGAGCGTCTTGAGTACACTACAAATATGGGAAGAACAAGATTTTTGGATGAGAATCAAAGCTAGGAAAATTATTTTTGTTTCTTGGAGAGGGTTCGGCCGAGAGCCTCTTGGCTTGGAGCTCTAGATTTTTTTTTTTGGTTTTTCTTGAACATTCTAAGGATAAGCATGTATATATATATATCATGCTTGCTTGATTAATGATCACATGATAATCACATGACCTTTTTAATTCATGGCTTGGGCTAGCCATGGATCATGGCCGGCCACCTTTGTGGTTTGGGCCTCAATTTTCTTTTATTTTGTTGAGCCCAATTCGTTAAAACTCTCGTTTTGTAATTCCCGAAACTAATTCCCGAAATCCCAATTTTGCCCTTGGACTTTCTCCATATTTCCACACCAATATTTTTCATAAACAACCTAGACATATTAACTAAAATCAAAATATTGCCTTATAACATACAAGTCTTAATTATTCTTACGATTTCCAATTATGCGAAAACATGGGACATAACAGTCAACTGAATCTAAGAACAATATGAAAACTTGCAAAAGAACTCCAAAGGTTCATAAGGTCATCATATATATATATATATATAGATCCAGATAACCTGTCTCCTGAGGAGTCACAACTAAGCAAAATATAATATGATACGCAAGTCGACAAGGCTGCCATTACATATCAATACCATACACAAGCTGACAAGGCTGCCATTACAGATCAATGCCATACGCAAGCCGACAAGGCTGCCATTACAGACGAACATATCCATAGCACATCGTATAGACACAGCTGAACAAACTTATACACAACCCACACATATGTCTACAGACCTCTAAGAGTATCGATAGTGAAATATGACGAGACAGGGCCCCGTCGTACCCCTGGATAAACATATATATATATATATATATATATATATATATATATATACATCAAAGATCTGTACCAAAAGTCTAGCCTCCGGAACAATGGAGCTCACCAAGACAGCTGAGTGAAAATCCTAAGCTGGAGGATCACCAAATCGAGTATCTGTACCTGCGGGCATGGAACGCAGCCCCCCGAAGAAAAGGGGTCAGTACGAGATATGTACTGAGTATATAAAGCATGAAAAACAATAAAGAGGATCATGATTGAAATAGAAATTACAGGAGACAAGTATGACTTTCAAAATACCAATACACTTGCCTTCTGAAATGTAGATCATGCATATCAATATCATACGTCATACTCGGCCCATTATGGGACTCGGTGAATAAAGTCATCACATGCCATCCTTGGCGCCAGAATCACATCATCATATCATATATATATATATATATCGCGTACCCAGCCCTCTAGTGAGGGACTCGGTGAACAATGCAGTGAAACTGTGCACGAAAACATACCCGGCCCGAGACTCGGTGAAAGAAATATTAACAGTATGCACGAGCAGAGTAGTGAGAAACCATATACAAACTAAATCATCATCTGAGACTCAATAGAATAATCAAAATGAACTATCATTTGAAAATCAAAGACAATAGTCATGTCAAGTACCCTTCGAATGTCACTATGAATTATATCAAATAGAACTTCATGAATCATAGACGCGTACCGAGACAATATGAAATAACTTATGGAGATCAAGAATATTAACCACCCTAGTGTCTCTAAGAATAGGAACTTATACATTCGTCGTTTGTTCATTTCATGTAAATCATGCCAAAAAGAAAGAAGGGTTAGCTTTGCATACCTGCTATAGATTAACCGTAACCAAGCTTGCTTCGTCGCCCCTTTAGCCTATTTAATATGAGTGTAATATTATTGTTAATAAACTACGACTTCCCGAACTTATAAATCTATAACTAATCACTTATGGGAATCACTCGTTGATTAGAATTTGATTAGTTAAGAACTTAACGGAAATCGAGCAGCATTTCCTGTATATAACTTGCCTAATCCGAACTTCCAATTAATCTCCGATTATCACAACAATACCAGCAGCAACAATAACAGAAATAACCATATCAAATCCTTAAAAATCCAACCCATAAACAACTCAAACAACCCAATAACC
Source organism: Lycium barbarum (assembly GCF_019175385.1). Taxonomy (NCBI): domain Eukaryota; kingdom Viridiplantae; phylum Streptophyta; class Magnoliopsida; order Solanales; family Solanaceae; genus Lycium; species Lycium barbarum. The sequence goes on from NC_083339.1 coordinate 67,793,410, forward strand.
TCTCTTAATCCTTTTTCAATCCAAATCATTAACATCTAAGATTATAACTCAAACAGACCAACATACACTTCGTATACGATACGTTATACACTTGTTTTCTTCCAAATATTTGAACCATATCATTAACAACACGACAACAATAAGAACAACAACACATAAACATACTTATAACCACACTTTTAATCTTTCAACCCAACAAGAACAGCCCACAACCTCATGAACATCTAATCTAATTCATGTCTCAATAATCTCATAAAAACGAATACAATTTAAATTATCAATATTCCTTCATCTTTAACACATAATCCATAACAATAATAACATCAACAACAATCAAACCCAATCTAATTAAAATAACTCCAATTCTGCCAACTTACACGCTAACAATAACCATGTAATTTTCTTACTTTCAATTTCGTCTAATACACTTTAATCTCTCCATTACAACATCATTAACTCCAATTACATTTCAAGAAGAAGAAATTTTACCTTAAATTGATTAGGACAAATCCTATACTCACTTGCACCAATTGCACCACTTTTTCTTTCTCAATTTAAATTCAAACTTGCCGCTCCCTTGCACACGTAAAGCACCTTGGGATTAATAATTTTTTTTTTAGATGGACTGCCTTGGCTGTGATCTGCCATGGCAGCCATGGCTATTCTTATTCATACGTTTCTTTCTCTCAATTGAATTGAGAAATGAAAGTGAAGTTAATGACTAATATTAGTCATAACTAATGAACTTATATGCTATCCATACTTGTTACACGTGCCCCCACTTGGCATGTCCATGTTTTTTTTAATAACTAAATCTGGTGGGGCCCACTTAATGGTCTAATTGACTTAATTTATAATAAATCCCCACTTAATAATCTAATCATGGTAAATTAATCCCTAATCTCCACAAATATTTCTACACTAATTTAATTTTACAAGCAAATCGTGCCATATTAAAAATTCGGGGTTTAAATCCTTGTCTCATATTCCAAAAATAATCTTGTCCTTGAATTTATGTCGATTAGCTTACGAATAATCCAACGTACAAAAATACGGGGTATAACAGATTTCATGCCTTACATACTCAGTACACTATTCGTATTGACCCCCTTTCTTTGGGGGATGTGTTTCATGCTCGCCGGTATAGACACTCAGTTTGGTGATCCTCCGGTTTAGGACTTCAGCTAAGCTGCTTGGAGGGCTCTAGCATTCCGGAGCTCGATTCGTTTTGGTACAGATCTTTTGACGTAGTCTTTGTTATACTCTTTGAGGCCTGTAGACGTATGTGGATTGCATATATACAGTTTGATCAGCTATGCAGATGTAGTTCATATTGGATATTGTCGTGCATAGTGGCAGCCTTATCGGCTTGCATACTTTGTTATGTTTGGTTAGCTGTGGCTTCTCAAGAGACAAGTTCTTTTTGATATATGATATGATGAGTTTATAGCTTGCTTTTACTGATTGTCATATTGTTTCCAGTTTCAATCTGGTCATATCGAGCAGGTTCGTATACGGGTGTCCAGTTCGGGCGCTGGTCATGGCCCGTCGGTTTGGGTCGTGACACAACCAATCCATGCCCATAATGATATCAAAGTCCAGCATTTCCCATTCAATCAAATCAGCTACTGTGTGTCGATCAGATACCACAATCACACAACTCGAGCTCGACGGACTTCGGGTGGCAAATAATGGCGAGCAAAAGCGTCTACAAACTCCTGCCAAACCGAGGGAGGTGCCTTTTCCCCTCTTGAAGAAGCCCAGTTATTATACCAAAGAACGACTATATCCCGCACAATCTATAGGATGCCAACTCCACTGACTCTGTATTTGAAGCATGTATAATCCTCAGCGTGCTCAACATCTCGTCTATAAAACCCTGCGGGTCTTCATCTAGCTTTGACCCAAAAAATTCTGGCGGGTTAAAACTCATAAAATCACGGGCTCTGGCACTAGTCGCTCTATCACTGGGACCGGCACCCTGTCGCTACGCCTGGGCAGCAACTAACTGTGTCAACAACTGAATAACCATAGTCATCTACTGACCTGGAGCAACTGGCAGAGGAACTAGAGGCATTGGAGCTGAAGCTGAGGCCCCTTCATGCTCCTCTAAAATTGGCGGGGTGTGAGAAGTATGAGACGGAGCCTCATCATGCGACTCACCCTCCCCTATATGTACCGGGGACTCCTGTTCAGTTCGCCTTTCTGCCGCAGTTTTCCCTTCGGGCCAGCGGTCGCTTTCTTCTTCATCGGCATAGTTGAAATCATAACACACAATTAGAGAGAAAGAGCAATCTTACATTATAGCTCTATCGCACGATCTATGAAGAAGAAGGATGGTCATTATTCCTAAATGCCCCGCAGCCTCTTGTTTATAAGTGTGGCGTGCTTCACACCCATAAACAAGACTCTATTGGACACGACTCATAGACACACCCTAGGATGAAACTGCTCTGATACCAGTTTTGTCAAGACCCAACTAGTGGGCCATGACGGGTACTCGGAGCTGGCTACCGAGCACCACTCATCATGCTAACTATCATACCCAACCTGAACATATATATGAAATTTTGCAAATCACGATTAACTATGAATGATCAACAAATACCTCCCGAAAAAAAATATATATATATATACATATAAACATAGGCCTATAAGGCTACTAAAATAATGTAGAAGACATACACTAAGGGGGTCACATACCATCTATTATTACCTACATATAAGTATCTACGAGCCTCTAACTGGAACACTGTAATCATAAGGACGGGACAGGACCCCGCCATGCCCCAATATATACACAAAAGAATATACCATGTTGTGGAAACTCCAGAGTAGTGGAGTGCTCCTGTGTCTCTGCTGAGAACGCTCCTAGGAATCCGGTCCGTCTCCCTATCTACCTGTGAGCATGAACACAGCGTCCATAAAACAAAAGAACGTCTGTACTAACAATGTACTGAGTATTTAAGGCATACATATCAAACATAACAAAGAAATTAGGGAACATAAAGTGAAGGGATAACCTGCACTGATGGCCTCTTAAGGGGGAATCATGCATGCTAGTTTTTATATTAAATAACATCATAGCATATGTACAAATCTATAAGCGGCCCGACCATATAGGTACGGTGTGATCATCATTAGCCGCATCCGGCCCTCCCGCGTCCGGGGTACTCATCTCAAGCCGCCCACTAGTGGTGTCTGCCCAGACATATAGGCACGGTGCAATCATCATCATAGCCGTCCACTACACCCAGTGTAGTGGTGTCTGCCTGGCCAACTAGGCCAGGTGTAATAATACATATACATATCATAAAGCATGCATGAGACCCCAAGTGAAAGCTACAACTCAATCAGAGTGACGTAAGGTCGGTAACCTCCAATTACATTATGGAATTACCATCTTCGCTATGTCTCACCTTGAAGGAACTAGTAGCATGAGGTGAGACAACAACAAGAAATAACATCAATGAGATCATGAAAATAGGATTATGAAACTCATAATAACATCATCACATAAGCTTCGGAATTTCTATAAATAGCATCATCCTCATCATCATTATCATAATACAATAATAAATAGATTTCTCAAGTTAAATATTGTTCACTTCTCAAATTCACTTTCAAACCAACCATAACTATGAGTACAATACAACACCATATTCGTTCTTCACATAATACTTCCTCAACGTCACTAGAATCATTCATAACGATATTATACTCATCTCATACGAAGAATCATGACTCAAATTAATTTACTACTCAAAATACCATTATCTCCATATTTAAGACCATATTTTTTTTCTTTAGTCTAAGTCTTGAAACCACTCAATGCATTTACTAACATGAAATGAATGTAAAACACATCTTTGATTATCTAGGAATGGTTTTTGGATGAAGATACTCCACTTGAGAAAACCCCAACATCAACACAAAAGGAATCCTTGACTTCTACAAACCGTAGTGAGCACCCATAAACTTGATTCACTTGATTGTTGGTGTTTGATCTTTGATTTCCCCCTTGGATTTGTGTAAGTACAGTGTATGGAATATTATAGAACTCTCTTGAAGTGTGGAGAATGAGTGAAATGAGAAATACGAACTTGGGTCCTCTGTTTATAAAATTTAAAAGCTGCCCGCTATGGATTAAACTGACACGGTCCGTATAATTTTATACGGTCTGTATAAGTGACCGTATAATCTCTCCAACGATGAACCTTCACTGTGACTGTTATACGGACCATTTTACAGACCATATAAAGTTATACAGACAGTATAATTGGTCGTATAACTCACCCTCTTCCCGAATTTGTTCTCATCGTTTCATTTGATCTCTAATCCTTATAGAACCTTCTCAGCACTTGTTTAATACTTCATTAACTATCTAAGGAGCCTTATAACATCCCTTCAAGACATTATTAAATAATCCTTAACTAGATAACTTGCGAGACCTTTCCCAAACACAACTTATACTTCGCTTCTCCTCGACGATCTTAGTTTCTCCGAGTCATATGACTTCAAAATCTTATCGTATATACTTCAAAGCTACTTAATGCTCTTCTTAATGGCATAAGGGTTTCACGATAACCTTGAGCTTACGTTAGTCTATTCACAGTATGACAACACGGATTGTCTGAGGTATAACACTTACATCTACGACCTAAATCCCTTATAACTCATATAGTTTTACTACGACGCTCTAACGCTAAGCTACGGGGTGTTACATTTAGCATTCTTGTACTTTTGTCGGGATAGCCAGCTTTCGCAGAACTAGCCTTTGTAGAAAGGTCTAGCTCTGGTACCACTTGTTAGGATTGGACTAATCCTATGCACTTCAAGAGTTAGACTCTTAAAGCAGTTTGTGTACGGAGATTTTTGTAGCGAAAATATAAAATCAACACAAAAGATTTTCATGTGAAAAACTCCTTGCTCAAGAGAGTTAAAAACCATGACCTGTCACCCTATAGGATTTACCAAAATCTTCACTAAAATATGGAGTGATAATACAACTTTTTTGTCAAACCTAAAGGACCTGTTTCCTGGACAGTGTGTCTACAATCCTAGAAACAATAATACCAACAACACATATCACCAATACTTGCAAAGGAAAATAAGTGGAACCATAATCAGAACCTAACCTAGAAAAACTAAAGAACTTAGTGATATATCTTGATAAGTTGAGGTTCTTTATTGTTGCACAGTTGGCTCTTTCTAAGAATAAGGTGTTGACAGTGCTCACGCTTGTCTCTCTTTGAATGTCTATATTAATGTTGGATTTGTAGTTGAGTTCCAATGCTTCTTCGTACTAAGTATATATGGTAATTGGTTGCCGCCTTGAATTCTTGAACCTATGAGGGTTTTGGTTTCACAAATTGTACCTGAAACCAAACCTAGTAAAACTTGGATCTTCAATTCTTTCGTTGTATGCCTGTTGCCTTCCTTGTACTACTTGAATGTTAATTTCCATGTTATTCAACTTATAGTATATTGTAGAATATAACCATAACGAAAATCCTGCTCTTCATTGAATAGGAATCAGTTAATATTCCGTCCCCTCTAAGCAGATCATGGAATAGCTTGAGTCTCCAGTTACGTAAGGACAAGTTCCTTTGAATAGTTCTTGTTGAATGTTGCGACTGCTTCACTAAGTCCTTTGGAGCTCTTGATTGGATGTGTGGTTCTTCAAAATGATTTCCACCATTTTTCTCCAGCTGATTGTCTCGGGTATATTATTTGTCAAATCATCAAAACTTCAACGTATAAATCATAATTATTGGGCAAGTAGCTACATAATAGTTAGCCATTTGCTCGTTCAACTTAGTGATCTCACGCATGTTAGAACCTACTACTAACATGTCGTCCACATACAAGACAAAAATAATGTACGAGTTTGCCAGTGTCTTGAAGTAACAACAATGATCACCATTACACAGTGTAAATCCAATTGTCATCATAAACTTGTCAAACTTCAAGTACCACTGTCTTGGTGCTTGCTTCAAACCATAGAGACTCTTCTTCAATTGCAAACCAGATTTTCCTTATCTGCCTCATGTATCCTTTAGGTTGCTGCATATTCAGGTTTTCATCTGGATCTCTATGGAGAAAGGTCATCTCTACATCTACCTGCTATAAATGTAAATCTTTTGCAGCAATAATACTTAACACAACTTGAATAGTGGGAAATTTGATTTCATGGGAGAAAATCTCAGTGAAGTCGATACCTGGCTACCATTGGAAACCTTTTACCACCAACCTTGTTTTGTATCTTGTAAGTTAGCTTGCTACTGTTTCACCCTATAAACCCATTTATTTTGAATTGATTTCTTTCCTTCGGGGAATTTAACTAAGCACCAGGTTTGATTTCAATGGAGTGAATCCAGTTCTTCATCAATGGGCTGAATCTATCTAGGCTTGCTATCACACTTGCATTGCCTCATCAAAACAACTAGGCTCACTGTCATCTGTTAGTAACAGATAATCAAGAGAAAAGAGTATTGTTTATTAGGAACCCTCTATCATTCAGACCGTTGTAGCGGAACAGGTTCCTCTATTTTTCATAATCATTCTGCTTATGTGCATCAACTTGTGCATTATCCTTTTCAACACTGTTCGTGTCATCCTCAAATTCAACTAACACCGATTTTCCTTGTTCTCTTTGAACTTGACCTTATGTAGAACATTTTCATTGAACACCATGTTCTTTCTTCTGATTATCTACAGACTGACATGAACCCAAAGTCTGTACCAAAACTTATCACCTCCATAACCTAAGAAAGTGAAAACTTTTGACTTTGCATCTAACTTAGATCTCTCATTACAATTCACGTGAAAGAAAAACGTGCAACCAAAAGCTCTAAGATGAGATAGTTTTACCTTCTTTCCGGTACATATTTCTTCAGGCAGTTCTAATGCTATGGCATTTGGAGGTCCTCTATTGATCAAGTATGTAGCAGTATACACAGCTTTAGCCCAGAACCGTTTAGCTTGCCCAACACTGATCTGTTACACCTCGGAAATTTCCCCGTGAACGTACAGTGAAAGTTGCAGGTTTGCACTTTGACCCAGTTGGTCGTAAAATGGGATACGACCCGTAAAGTGATTTACGGACCGTAAACTGTTATCGTCCTCCAACCATTCAAAAATTTCAACTTTTTCTCAAATGCTTCAAATGGTTAAAAATGACTTGGAATACGGACCGTAAATTGAAATACGGCCCGTAAACTGAGTCGTAAATTGCCATGATCTCCAACATGCCTTTTTGGTTTTGATATGCTTAAATACGGTCGCGAAGGACGGCCCGTAAAGTGGGTTTACGACCACTGTACACCTCAGTCACTGTTCATTCCGGAATAGATTTTAAGTCATTAAAAAGAGACCCAAGCTCATTCAAATCATTTCATATTCACGATATTTCTGTCTAGAAACTCCTAGAATACTCTCTACTTTTCAATTAAAAGAACTCAAGGGAGATTGGTGATCAATTACATGGGACCCATGAAATCAAGTGTGAGAATCACATTAAAATTCAACCTTCTCAAGAAAACCTAAAAGGAGTGAAGTAGGGTTTTGGTGCTAGAGGAGTAAATCCATTCAAATCTTGTTCAACCATCATCTAAGGTAAGTTTCATGACCATTTCATGTTGTTTGAGGTATTGGAAGGTTAAGATACCCGAATTGTAGAAAAGCATAGCAAATGGGTCATAAATGGGTGAATAGTGCCATGAGTGAATGGTAGTTGTATTGAATCATGAATGTTAGTGTGTTGTGAATATGAATACGTTATAAATGACATGTAGACCATGAGCTAAGTGTGATATATGAGAAAATACGATAGGAAACCCACAACCATAATTGTGGGAAAAATGAAGAGAAATGGTGGATCATGGTCATTCTATATGAATGATGATTGTTGATTGCTATATTGTAATTGTTGTTGTGGGTGTTGGAAGTTGATATGAAATATGGGAAAAGTAGTGTAAACAAAGGAAGTGCTGCCCAATTGTCTCTAGAAATAGTAGTGTGTTCTTATAGTTGATTAACTAACATTAGTACGAATCCTCTTTTGAAGGTAGAGGCGTGACATTGAAGGAGAATAAACGAACGCTAGATTGCTTAAACGAGAAAGGTATGTGTGGCTAGTCCCTTCTTTCTAATGGCATGAATCCTATAGTGTAACTACTTTCTTATCCACGAGCCTTTGTCTATAATTAGCTACACAAGGTAATGAGTTAAAGTACAAAAAGTCTAATGATGTTGTTCATCGCTTAAACTCACCTTATACGCTAATTCCTTCAACGTGTTATGTCCCGTATTTTTTCATATTCGAAAAATTCGAAATAATTTTGACTTGTAAGAAATAAGGCCATATTTTGATTTTTATTTAATATATATATGTGTTGTTCATGAAATGTTGATGTGGAAATATGTAGGAAGGCCAAGGGCAAAATTGGAAATTTTGGAAATTAGTTTCGGTAATTACAAGATAAGACCCATAAGTGAATTGGGCTAGAAAAATAAAAAAAAATAGAAAAGAAAGAAGAGGCCCAATCTATGTAGGGTGGCCGGCCATGTAGAGCTATGGCCCAAGCCCATGGATATTAAATTCAAGTCAAATAAATAGATAAGGGCCACCATTTGTCTTCATTCTAGAACAATCAAGAAACAAAAAAATAAAAAATAAATTGAGAGCACAACAAAAGAAGGCCATTCGGCCGAATAGAAAAGGAAAGAAAAACAAATCTTGGAGCCTTAATCCTTGGTCCAAAAATTCATCTCTTTTTGAATTCCTACTAAGCTCAAGACCCTCTTCAACGTGGTATAATTTTTGAGGCAAGAAAATACCTTGGTGACAAGTGTAAAAATTCTACTCAAGTGGAAAAAAATTGAAGAAAAGGTAAAGATTCTATCTTTTTTTGTTATGGAAGACTTATATATATATATATATATATATATATATATATATATATATATATATATATATATATATATATATATATATATATATATTGTAATATATGGAAATGAATGTAAAGTATGAAATTTGTGTGTTGTGGGTGTGTGGCCGTGTGTGGGTGTAGTGAAGGGAGAGGAATGAAATTTATTTAGTATGTTAAATTATGTTGTTGTGGCCTTGTGATGTAAATAGAAGAGTAATGGTTCAAGATTGGTATCAAAATTAGTTGTAAGTTGTTGTGGGAAATTATGTGATTTTATTATAGTTTTATGTAATTATGGAAAAGGAATTGCTAAAATATGAATTGTTGTTGTTGTTGAAGAAATTGGAAGAAGAAAATGTGACGTTGTGACCTTCTCGCATTTGTGGAGATTTCGAATGGAATATGGTGATAGTGGGATTTTAGAATATTTGGTAGAATTGTATGAAATGCTTTTGAATTGTATTTGGTTGATCTTGAATTAATAATGAATATGTGAGCCTTGGAATTGGCTTGAAAATGCGTAGTTGAATTGAGTGATGATGAAATATGTAGAAAGGAAGGTTACTAGTGTTGGAATGCATTTTAAATTGGTTTTTGATGTTATTGGTATGGTTTTTGGTATGGTTGTTGATGAATTTGGCCGAGTTAAATTCTCGGGGATGCTGAATTTACAGGGGATATGCTGCCGAAATTTCTGTAGACAATTACTAGTTAGAATTGAATTTCTAAGTACTTGTAGCTAATATTTGGTAATTGATAATATTATTGTAGATATTGGAGAGCCCGAGACTTGAGTCGGGATTTGGTTAGCGAGCGATCGAGGTATGTAAAGCTTACCTTTCTTTCTTTTGGCATGACCTTTTTGGAATGAACAAATAACGTATAAGTATGCTGCTAAAGAAAATCCTATTCTTAGAGCCACTAGGATGGCTAACATCTTTGACCTCCATAAGCTATTCCATATGGCCGGATACATATTTTATGATGTTCAAAGATTCTATGTGTTATGTTCCGAATGTTGTTCGAAAGAAAAACGAGAAGACTAAAGCCTTTGATGAATACTTCGATATGAAAATATGGTCTTAAAGTCCCCATTTGATTTAATCCATAACATTTTCCGCAAGTTTCCTAATATGAAAATGTGATCCATAATGATGTTCGGAAGTCTTCTAATATGAATGATACTTGAATTTCAAAGTATGACTTATGAAATATTTTCGGAAGGTTCCGTACTTTGAAAGTTCGTAACTCTCTCATACTAATTCCGATCGACCCAAATCTTATTTTTGAGCCTTCAGATGTTTGTAAATATATTTGGCTATCGAGTTTGAAATTTATTTATGTACTTATATGCATATGGTTTCCTCACTACTCCGCTCGTGCTTACTACTATGATATCATTCGCCGGATCCCGGGCAGGTTATTATGATCGTGCGCACTATGTTATATTCGGCAGCATGATGTGTTACGGTTCCCGAGACCTCGCCATAGGGCCGGGTACCGCTTATATACGGCGTTATGATGTGATATGGCATATGATGTGTTCTGATGATGTGATACGTTCTGATGATATGATATGTTCGGGGATTGTACGGAGATTTGAAACCTTCTGGAGCATGATGTGTTGTGGCGCCAGCGTCGGAGTGGCGACCACGTTCCTGATCCCTATGCATGATTTTTATTCTCATTATATATATATTCTCAGTACAGGTTTTCGTACTGACCCCCTTTCTTAGGGGGCTGCGTTTCATGCCCGCAGGTACAGACATTCGTTCTGGTGACCCGCAGTGTAGGACACTTATTCTGCTATTTGGAGTACTCCTTTGATCCGGAGCTCATATTTTTGGTACATATCTTTTGTTATACATGTTTCTGTATATATGACTATTTGGGGTATGGCGGGGCCCTGTCCCGTCATATGTTTCTGTTATGGTTTGTAGAGGCCTGTAGACATATATGTGGGTCATGGGTCATGTTTGTTCGATTAAGTTTGTGATTTGTGCCTTAAGCGGTCCCGTTTGCTATTATGGCCAAAACGGCCCACATGTTTGTATATGTATGTATATTCGGGCGATGTGTATTCCGCCAGCCTGCCGACTTTTGTATGATATTTCTGCTACAGGTGACCGTTTAAGATGACGTCTGTTCTCAGTATTCGTGCAAATTACGTATGCTAAATTTGAATAAGTCTTTGATATGTTGATTTGGTAAGCGAATGGGTTTGGGTATCCAATTAGGACACTAGTCACGGCCCACGGGGCTGGGTCGTGACACAAGGTGAGGCAGAATGTCCATGGTTGTTCCATAATGCAATCGCGGGATCACGACCTTACGTCACCCTGATAGAGTATAGTTGATCTTAAGCCTTATGAATGTACTATGATAACATAAGCATACCATGATGAGCACACTATGATAATGATGATATAGCACCGCGCCTAGTTGGCCGGGCAGTCACCGCTAAGGCGGGCAGCTATGTATACACCATGGCCAGATGGCATGGGCAGACAGCACTAGTGGGCGGCATGAGATGATACCCCGGACGTAGGAGGCCTGGACGTAGGTTAATGTTATTGATTATCACACCGATCCGATATGGATGGGCAGCTTATACATTTTGCATGTATGATAAAATGATGAGTATGAGTAAGATAGCACTCATGACTTATTTTCTTTATACTTGATAGTTAGATTCAGATGTTCCATATTGATATCATTCCCATTACCATTGTCTTATTTCATTGTTTATGCCTCTCATACTCAGTACAATGTTCGTACTGACGTCCGTTTTCTTTGGACGCTGTGTTCATGCCCACAGGTAGACAGAGAGGAGAGCTCGACCCAGATTCGTAGTAGCTGTCAGCTGATTTGAGAAGCACTCCATTGTCACGGAGGTGCTTATGATTATTCTATTGTGTATATAGTCATGTATATGTATTTTGGGCATGACGGGGTCTTGTCCCGTCCTTGCGTTCAGTACTCCAGTATAGTCTCGTAGATGCAAGTGTGGGTTAGATGGTCTCACGAGATGCTTTCATGTACATGTATATATTATTTTGATGGGCGAGAGGCTTATGCACATAAAAGTATTTTTATGTTCTCAAAATGAAAAGATGATTTTCTTATGTCCTAAGTATAAATCGATAAAAGAGCATTAAATAAGTAAGATGAGTAGCAGAACGAATGGTGCTCGGTGGCTAGCCCCGGGTACCCGTCACGGCCCCTAGATGGGTCGTGACAAAAGTGGTAGCAAAGCGGTTCAGTCCTAGGAAGTGTCTACGAGTCGTGTCTAGTAGAGTCTTGTTTATGGTGTGTTGCGCGCCACATCAATAAACAAGAGGCTACAGGGCATTGAGGAAAAATGACCATCTTTCTTCTCGTGAGATCGTGCGGTAGAGCCCCGTGTAAGATTTTATCCTCCCCAATAGTATGTTGTGATTTCAGAATGCCGCCAAAGGGGAAGGCTACAGTCACCCAGAAGGGCAAGACTATGACAAAGAGGCAGGTAGAAAGAGAGCCTCCGATGAATATCGAAGAAGGCGAATCACATAATGAGGCCTTATCTAATACCTCTTCTACCCCGCCTAATGTGGAAGGGCAAGGAGGAGCTCCAGCTCCAATTCCTCCACCGGTTGCTTCGGGTCAACAAATGACCGAGGCCATCCAGTTACTGACACAATTGGTTGCCGCACAGGCACAACGATAAAGCGGGGGTTCCAGTGACCAGGCAGCAAGTACCAAAGCCCGTGATTTTATGAACCTAAATCCTCCGGAGTTTTTCCGGTCAAAGCCGGATGAAGGCCCGCAAGGTTTCATAGATGAGGTGTTGAGGACATTGAAGATTGTCCATGCCTCCAAAACTGAATCCGTGGAGTTGGCATCTTATAGACTCTGGGATGTGGCTGTTTTATGGTATAACAACTCGGTAATGACATGAGGAGAGAATGCGCCCCCTTCGGTTTGGCAAGAATTTATGGTTGCATTTATTCATCACTATTTGCCACCCGAGGTCCGCCGAGCTAGGGCGAACAGGTTTCTAAATCTGAGGCAAGTAAATATGAGTGCCCGGGAGTATAGCATGCAATTTAATTCCTTGGCTAGATATGCTCCGGCTATCGTTGCCGACATGAGAGATCGGGTACATAGATTTGTGAGTGGCCTAGGGCCACATTTATTCAGAGATTTCTTGACGGCATCCTTGCAAGACGGGATGGATATTTCCTGAATACAGGCCCATGCTCAGAATTTGGAGGGGCGATAACAAAAATAAAGAAGCGACCGTGATGTCGATAGAAGGCAAGGCAAGAGGGCCAGATCTATGGGAGCCGGCAGTGATTATAGAGGGGGATCAAGGCTGACATATTCTGGGTACTTAGGCCAGTCGGTGACTAGTGCACCTCCCCGATCTACAGGTAGGAGATTTGATCGCTCTTTCTGTTCAGGACAGGGCCAGAGTTCAAGGGCCTCAGATTTCCAGTTCAGGGAAGACTATAGTTAGAGAAGACCTCCAGTACCGCGATGCAGCCAGTGCGGTAGATTGCATTTCGGACAGTGTCGCCAGGGTTCGGACGGTTGCTATACTTGCGGCCAAGTTGGGCACATGATGAGAGATTTCCCGTCAACGAGTGGTAGAGTTGGAGTTCAGCCTACAGGTTCAGCAGCCGGCTCTTCCTCAGCGCGCCCGGTAGGGCAGGCTCCCTAGATGTTAGCAGGCCGAGGTAGAGGGAGAGGGGCAGCATCTACTTCAGGTGCCACTCAGCCCCGTGTATATGCTTTAGCGGGACGACAGGACCTTGATTCCTCCCCGGACGTTGTTACAGGTACATTGTCTATATTCTCCTGTGATGTATATGCACTGATAGATCCGGGTTCTACTCTTTCCTATATTAATCCGTATGTTTCTGGTTGTATTGGGGTGAAACTTGAGCCGATCAGACCTTTTGAGGTGTCTAGTCCGGTTGGTGATCCGGTGATAGCAAGGCATGTTTATAAAAATTGTGTAGTTGTGATATGTGATCGCCAGACAAAAGCTTATTTGATTGAGCTGGAAATGGTAGACTTCGATGTAATTATGGGTATGGATTGGTTGGCATCATGCTATGCTAATGTCGATTGCCGAACGAAAGTAGTTCGATTCCAATTTCCAGGAGAGCCCGTGCTTGAATGGAAGGGTAATGCCGCATCACCGAAAGGTAGGTTTATTTTCTACCTTAAGGCAAGGAAGATGATAGCCAAGGGCTATATTTATCACTTAGTTCGGGTTCATGACACCGAAGCAAAGCCACCAACTTTTCAATCAGTTCCGGTAGTGAATGAATTCCCAGATGTGTTTCTAGACGAACTTCCAGGAATTCCTCCAGAAAGGGAGATTGACTTCGCCATTGATGTGTTGCCGGACACCAAGCTTATTTATATTCCTCCTTATCGAATGGCCCCGACAGAATTAAAAGAGTTAAAGGCGCAGCTAAAAGATTTTCTCGAAAAGGGATTTATTAGACCCAGCTCATCACCGTGGGGAGCTCCAGTTTTGTTTGTAAGAAAGAAAGACGGATCTCTACAGATGTGCATCAATTACAGGCAATTGAACAAAGTGACGATAAAGAACAAATATCCTCTTCCAAGGATTGACGACTTATTCTACCAATTGCAAGGTGCCAAGTGGTTTTCTAAAATAGACTTAAGGTCGGGTTATCATCAAGTGAGGGTTAGAGAAGTGGATATTCCTAAAACAGCCTTTAGAACGAGATATGGCCACTATGAATTCCGAGTGATGTCGTTTGGGCTAACTAACGCTTCGACCGTGTTCATGAATCTGATGAATAATGTATTCAGGCCGCTCTTGGATTTTTTTGTCATAGTATTTATTCATGACATTCTAGTATATTCTCGCACAGAATCAGAACATGCAGATCATTTGAGAATTGTACTTGGCATTCTTCGAGCCCGAGAATTGTATGCAAAAAATTTAAAGTGCGAGTTTTGGCTAAATTCTGTAACATTTTTGGACCATGTTATATCCAATGATGGCATTCGATTCGACACTCAGAAAATTGAAGCGGTGAAGACTTGGCCAAGGCCTACAACTCCCACAGAAGTCCGTAGTTTTCTGGGTTTGGCAGGTTATTATCGAAGGTTCATAGCGGGCTTTTCGCCTATTTCAGGCCCATTGACGAAGCTAACCCAGAAGTCAGCAAAGTTGCAATGGGATGATGCCTGTGAGCGCAGTTTCCAAGAGTTGAAAAACAAGTTGACCTCAGCCCCAGTTCTAACACTTCCAGAAGGGCCAGATGGCTATGTTGTGTATTGTGACGCTTCCGGTGTCGGATTGGGATGCGTATTGATGCAGCATGGTAAGGTTATTGCATATGCTTCGAGACAATTGCGGAAACATGAGAAGAATTATCCAACTCATGATCTCGAACTAGCTGCGGTCATTCATGCCTTAAAAATGTGGAGACATTATTTGCTCGGTGTGCACGTTGATATCTATACATATCACAAGAGTCTTTAGTACATCTTCAAGCAAAAATAGATAAACCTGCGACAGAGGCGGTGGTTAGAATTATTAAAAGATTATGATGTTAACATTTTATATCACCCCGGGAAGGCGAATGTAGTGGCCAACGCACTTATCCACCAATCAATGGGCAGGTTATGTGAAGTCCCTCCGGAAAGGAAAGAGATGGTTCAAGAACATCATCGATTTGCTAATCTTGGAGTGCGTGTAATTGATTCGGGCGATGCCGGGATTAGTATGAATGATTCAAAAATTTCGTCCTTGGATATGGAAGTGAAAGAACGGCAGTGCGAAGATCCGCAGTTATGTCGTTATAGAGACACATCTCATGGGAAAGAAAAGTCTCCGTTTGAAGTTTCCATAGATGGAATTCTTAGGTACCGAGGCAGGTTATGTGTACCGAATGTGGCGGAAATGCGTCGACGAATTTTAGAAGAAGCACATTGCTCTCGATATTCTATTCATCCAGGTGCAACCAAAATGTATAATGATCTCAAGATGATGTACTGGTGGGATGGCATGAAGAGAGACATAGCAGAATTCGTAGCACAATTTCCAAATTGCCAACAAGTAAACGCTGAACATCAGAAGCCAGGGGGCTTGTTACAGGCAATAGAAATCCCTACCTGGAAATGGGAAGTGATAAACATGGATTTTATAGTGGGATTACCTCGTTCACGTGGCAAGTATGATTCCATATGGGTGATCGTGGACAGATTGACGAAGGCAGCCCATTTTCTCCTAGTTAGGACTACATACTCAGCGGAAGATTATGCAAGTCTGTATCTCAAGGAGATTATGCGACTTCGTGGTGTTCCATTATCCATCATCACAGACAGAGGAGCACAATTTACAGCCAAGTTTTGGAAATCCTTTCAAGAAGGTCTAGGCACTAAAGTGAAGCTTAGCCCGGCGTTTCATCCGCAGACGGATGGACAAGCCGAGCGTACCATTCAAACCTTGGAAGATATGTTACGAGCATGTGTGCTGGATTTTGGTGGAAGTTGGGACGATCATTTGCCGCTAATTGAATTTACATATAACAACAGCTATCATTCCAGTATTCAAATGGCTCCATATGAAGCTTTATACGGAAGGAAATGTAGATCTCCAATTGGATGGTTCGAAATAGGAGAAGCGCAATTAGTAGGCCCTGAATTGATTCAACAAGCGGCGGAAAAGGTTAAGGTGATTCGAGATCGATTATTAACAGCCCAAAGTCGCCAAAAGTCCTATGCGGACAATCACCGACGAGACATGGAATTTCGAGTTGGTGATCGGGTATTCCTGAAAGTATCGCCAATGAAAGGGGTGATGAGATTCGGCAAGAGAGGGAAGTTAAGTCTTAGGTACATTGGGCCGTATGAAATCATCCACAAGGTGGGCTAAGTAGCCTATGAATTGGATCTGCCTTCGGAGCTTGAATCAGTCCATCCAGTTTTCCACGTTTCGTTGCTCCGCAGGTGTATGTGAGATCACACAAAGATTGTTCTGATAGATGATGTGCAATTAACAGAAAAGCCAACCTATGAAGAAGTGCCTATTGTTATCCTCGACAGGCAAGTGCGGAAACTCCGAAACAAAGAGGTGGTTTCAGTTAAAGTCATGTGGCGAAACAATAACTAGGAAGAAATAACTTGGGAAGCGGAAGAGAGTATGAAGTCTAAGTATCCGCATTTATTTCGACCCCCAGGAGAGATTCAAGATGAAACGCCAGCGATGTAAGGTATGTATGTTTATTTTCATGCTTTTGGCCGTGTGTGGCCATAGATATGTCGATGTTATGATGTAGCGCTGTGAGGCGATGATAGTATGGGTGGTTGTGACAGGTTGGTAGTGCCAAATTACAGGGGAAACTCTGGCAAAATTTTCGTAGAATCCCGAGTGTTTAACATTCGAGGACGAATGTTCCAAAAAAGGGGGGGGGGGGGGGGGGGGGGGGGGGGAGAGTGTTACACCTCGAAAATTTCCCCGTGAACGTACAGTGAAAAGTTGCAGGTTTGCACTTTGACCCAGTTGGTCATAAAATGGAATGCGGCCCGTAAAGTGATTTACGGACCGTAAACTGCTATCGTCCTCCAACCTTTCAAAAATTTCAACTTACTGTCAAATGCTTCAAATGGTTAAAAACCACTTGGAATACGGACCGTAAATCGAAATACGGCCCGTAAACTGAGTCGTAAATTGCCATGATCTCTAGCATGCCTTTCTGGTTTTGATATGCTTAAATACGGTCGCGAAGGACGGACCGTAAACCAGAATACGGCCGGTAAAGTGGGTTTACGACAACTGTACACCTCTGTCACTGTTTATTCCGGAATAGATTTTAAGTCATTAAAAAGAGACCCAAGCTCATTCAAATCATTTCATATTCACGATATTTCTCTCTAGAAACTCCTAGAATACTCTGTACTCTTCAATTACAAGAACTCAAGGGAGATTGGTGATCAATTACATGGGACCCACGAAATCAAGTGTCCGAATCACATTAAAATTCATCATTCTCAAGAAAACCTAAAATGAGTGAAGTAGGGTTTTGGTGATAGAGGAGTAAATCCATTCAAAGCTTGTTCAACCATCATCTAAGGTAAGTTTCATGACCATTTCATGTTTTTTAAGGTATTAGAAGGTTAAGATACCCGAATTGTAGAAAAGCATAGCAAATGGGTCATAAATGGGTGAATAGTGCCATGAGTGAATGGTAGTGGTATTGAATCATGAATGTTAGTGTGTTGTGAGTATGAATACGTTATAAATGACATGTATACCATGAGTTAAGTGTGATACATGAGAAAATACGATAGCAAACCCACAACCATAATTGTGGAAAAAATGAAGAGAAATGGTGGATCATGGTCATTGTATATGAAGGATGATTGTTGATTGCTATATTGTAATTGTTGTTGTGGGTGTTGGAAGTTGATATGAAATATGGGAAAAGTAGTGTAAACAAAGGAAGTGCTGCCCAATTGTCTATAGAAAATAGTTGTGCGTTCTTATAGTTGATTAACTAACATTAGTACGAATCCTCTTTTGAAGGTAGAGGCGTGACATTGAAGGAGAATAAACGAACGCTAGATTGCTTAAATGAGAAAGGTATGTGAGGCTAGTCCCTTCTTTCTAATGGCATGAATCCTATAGTGTAACTACTTCCTTATCCACAAGCCTATGTCTATAATTAGCTACACAAGGTAATGAGTTAAAGTACAGAAAGTCTAATGATGTTATTCATCGCTTAAACTCACCTTATACGCTAATTCCTTCAAGGTGAGGCAGAATGTCCATGGTTGTTCCATAATGCAATCGGGGGATCACGGCCTTACGTCACCCCGATAGAGTATAGTTGATCTTGAGCCTTATGCTTGTACTATGATAAGCTAAGCATACCATGATGAGCATACTGTGATGATGATGATATAACACCGCGCCTAGTTGGCCGGGAAGTCACCGCTAAGGCGGGCAGCTATATGTATACACCATGGCCAGATGGCAGACACCACTAGTGGGCAGCATGAGATGATACCCCGGACGCGATAGGCCTGGACGCAGGCTAATGTTATTGATTATCACACCGATCCGATATGGACGGGCAGCTTATACATTTTGCATATGTGATAAGATGATGAGTATGCGTAAGATAGCACTCATGAGTTATTTTCTTTATACTTGATAGTCAGATTCAGATGTTCCATATTGATATCATTCCGATTACCATTGTCTTATTTCATTGTTTATGCCTCTCATACTCAGTACAATGTTCGTACTGACGTCCGTTTTCTTTGGACGCTGTGTTCATGCCCACAGGTAGATAGGGAGGAGAGCTCGACCCAGATTCGTAGTAGCTGTCAGCTAATTTGAGAAGCACTCCATTGTCCCGGAGGTGCTTATGATTATTCTTTTGTGTATATAGTCATGTATATGTATTTTGGGCATGACGGGTCTTGTCCCGTCCTTGCGTTCAGTACTCCAGTAGAGGCTCGTAGATGCGTAGTGTGGGTTAGATGGTCTCAAGCAAATGAAAACTACCGCTCCATCCCACCTTGGAGGAACAATTTGTAAGGTGAGATCAACAACAATGAGATAAATCGAGAAAATCATGTAATAGCTTAACATTTTCATATCATCGTTGAAATCATATTTGAGACCTTTAAGCGTAAAATCATCCTCAACCTAATCCCCATAAAAACATCTCATTTTTAAAATCATAAGAAGCTTTAAGAGTCAAAAACTTCTAGCCTTTGAAATCATAGACGTTATAGAAACACTTATGGAATCATACCATAGGGATCATGCCTTTGAAAGCAAGTGACGAGCCTTAACATACTTGTTCGACCTCCTATTAGCTACGCTTATTCATCCGAGCTCACAAATCTACATTTAAGAGGATTTATACTAACGTTAGACTCTTTATTGCACACTTGTTCCAGGTTTCAAATCAAACTATTCTATACTCTGCCAAAAATCGGACAGCATCTCCCCTATTTATATGCCTAGCCTGAATTCTCAATTCAACAACCAACACCACAACAACAATACCAACACTAATAACATCATTTCCCATACCAAATTATTATATAAAACAGCCCACACGCTGTTTTCCAACTTCCATAACTACTCAACTCACCATACAATCATTTTACCGTTCTATTTCCGTGAATAAGCCAGTATTAACATAAATAGGAAGAGATTCATAACTTTCTCCCTTTAATATTGCTGTATCTTCACTTTTCCATGCTAAGTATAGGCCACAACACGCCGCTATATGATTCTGCAACAATAACTATGCGCTATCCGGACCGGAATTTGAAAATTATACCTGGTTTGGGCTAAAGAGTGGGTGTTAGAAGGTTGGGGAATATTCTGGAAGATTTGGGAAGGTTTTGGGTGTGTTTGGTTGAAAAATATGGGTCCTCCCCCTTTTATAGAACGGTCCAGGTTCCGCCTGGACCGACATATATTTCCTTCGGCGCGTTCGCGCTGGCTTATTTTTTTCTGCCTGCACCTTCGTTCAGTAAAAAGGTCATAACTCTTGATCCCGACATCATGTGAGGGCCCATAACCTATGGTTGGAAATATCCTTCAATTATATGCAACTTTTGTTCTTTGTATTATTCTAAATTCAAAACTTATAATATCGTTTTGACCCCTCCAAGTCAGATCATCCGAAAATGTTTCCTTAAATCGTCCTTTTGGAGGGCGTATGCCCATATTTTGCTTATGGGTCCTTCTTAGGACTTGCTCAACTTTCCATATACTACTCATATGTCTCTTCACATGTCCTTCATGAAACTCCGACGTGTGGTGCCCACTTGGCTTACAATAACGAGGGTTTTTCGGCAAGTGACATACGCACCGATTCACCCCATATGGTCTCATTTGTCACATATCATATATGTGCCATTATTCACTCTTATAATAAAACCTTTGTCCTTAATCCTCGCATGACCTTACTCTTGTTCGGGCTCACACTAAGCAGTCTACAGTCTAGGTAGCGCCAACTTTTCCTGGGTGTAACATTCTTCCCCCCTTAGGAACATTCGTCCTCGAATGTTGCAGTATTGCTAACCCATAATATCATCTTTGATTCCTTAGAATACTTATTCTTTGTTTAGGGTCTGATTACCAGTTGCTTAAACTAGAACTTGGCTCAGTCTCTCCTCATTCTTCCTTAACCCTTTTATTGCCTTCAATCAACTTCTTTCACTTCATTGTCCTCATGTACATGATCATAATTTTACTAGTATCTCACTCTCGTTCTATCGCCATTATTGTAGTCTTGACTTGCCGTGCCATAACTATTCGTCTCCTGTATGTATTCTTTTTTTCTCACTCCTTGTTTCCTTGTTAGTGGGCAATTACTTTTCTTATATATGGTGCCCTCTTTGCGTCTATCTCTTCAGTACCATATTGGGCCATCCCTTTTATACCTGTTGATCTTAGATATATACTGTACCGATTCCCTGTAGTTCATTAGTCCGGCTCCCTATTCTCTTACATCTTGTCACTACCCCTCTTAATCTTACAATACAACCCAGAAACATAGGGCTATGACAATTCTTACTACATTACGACTGTCTTACAACATATACATATATATATATATATGGAGCTTTGATTTCCTTGTACCGGCGGTCACTTCACTCGTCGTTATTCCTTATTGGCTTTCCGGGTGAGTTTCTTGTAATTGTAGTTAGGCATAACTTTACGTTGATGGTTCATATAATTTCATAGTATATGATCTCTTTCCATTCATAAGAGTAGCGTTCTTTCTTTCCTACAAGAATTTCCAAACTACCAATCGTTGTTCCTTTTTGCTACACTTGTTATCCCTTCCGGAGCTAACATTCCCTTTTGTCGTCTTCCTAAATATCCTTTGGATTCGTCATCCTTTCCCTTATCCTTTGTGAACTTAGCTTGTATACCTTTCTTACTCTCTTTATTACCCTTTTGGACATGTCGTTGCATACTTAGGTACGATGCACTTCCTCCTGATACAAGGGGTTCAAACCATAGTCTAGAAATATCGCAGCTCATGTCGGCATGAAGTACCCTCTTAAGTTTTCTTTCATACTTTCTTCCTATGTCTGTCTCATGGTACATCTATTGTCAATTCGTTTCAGTTTCTTTCTGATACCTTCCTGATATGCCGATACGCCTTGAACTCTGGCCCTGAGTTAATGAATTTCTCCTTCTGGAGCTTGAGAACGTCATAATTCCTTTCAAGTCCAATATGTTCTTCCCCCCTTATTAAGGAGGTCCTAATACACTAATAGCGTTCAATTTCTTTTCTTCCTCACGAATTATTTTCAGACGATCTCAAAAGATACCCTTCAATCACTCTATTCCTTCACTGACTAACCCTTAGATCTTATTGAACTCGCTTCTACAAAAATTCTCACTTCAAACTACATCTGTTTTTCGTATCTGAGTGCGTTGGGAATCTTTGCACTCTATTCACTCACTTTCTCCTTATGGGTCTTACCTTACGGTGTCTTCAAAACAAATCCACACTTCAATCTTCAATCCTTACTTTCAATTTTAAGCCTAATACGTTCCTTTCATCGATTCACTTAATGTCCATACTGAAATGTATAACCATAACAACTATATCATTTCCGTATAACACTCACTTTTGTTTTAGGGTCTATACTTGTCACATCTTAGGATTCGTCGTTTCAATCTCTGCACTTATGTTTTCCTTACTTGCTTCCCCCCTTTTAGGTTCTTATTTATATCATTCGCAAATCCATTACCTCACCTCCAATCTTGAATTCATGTATCCCTTCCCTTGATTCCCTTATTATACTGCATCATATTCATGCCATTTCCCATAATTTATAGTTGCAGTAATTCATGTGTGAAGTATTAACATACTCATCTTGCAGTTGCGTAATTCAGTAGTACAGCCAACGGAGCAATCCAAACAAGGATGTATTTTGCTTAGCTCAACCCTTAATTATAAGTCAATGTTTACCTCCGCTCTAATTAACAACTCTGTCCCATGGGGATACTCAAAATAATAGTATGTTTAACCGTCTGTACCATCCATGTAGTGTTACTTATCCCATTCTTCAATAGTCAGCATTTACTGGTAGCGTCATCTTCCCCTTTTCTTTCCATCTCAAGTCATTTCTCTCTTTCCCGTAATCGACTTACAATAACCGTAAATGTATTTCCCTTAAACCGTCATCTTGCCTTATCAAGGATTTAAGTCTCATGCGCAACTAATATCCCTTGTACGTCATACTCTTTTATTCTTGTGTTGTACTCAGCATTGATTTCAAAGTCAATCATAATCATATCTTTACTTGTTATTGGTGACAGCCTTACTTTATCACTTTATCATCATGTGGTGAACTCGTAACTCATAGCCACACATTTTTTTCTTTCCTACTTATTCCTTTATGTACTTTACTTGTTATGTCTTAGTATATGGTATCCGTAAGAGACGTATCTTCCTTTTCTCATAACACGACTACTTCTTAAGCTTGTGTACTTCTCATGTTTCCTTTTCTTTCTATACCGATACTTACTCCATTTTATAATTAATCCTTTATTCCTCGCACAAGGAACCCTATTCTTAACTCAGTACCGCTTTGTCCTTCAAAATATATTACTTCTATACAATCCATTCTTTGCTTCCAACACTTATCCTACTCATTTCCCTCTCATCCTTATTATGCTGATCCTTTTCCTAACAATTGTTCTATTTAGTCATTCATCTTTCCGCAGTCTTAGTCTTTTACATCCAGCCAAAATATCATTCATGATCTCGATTCTCCTCCACTACTTTGCTATGTCACCTTTCTCTGATTTATTTTTTTCGAGTTGACTTCCTCTTCCCTCATGCTTGCTATCACTCATGTCATTGCGAAACCTCTATGTTGAACTTTCCCAAACAAGGTCTTATAAGCTTTCTTATCCACTGCTTCGTGGCTTGCTTATTGGTTTCACACTTGCATTCACTCTCTGTTCACGTAGAACATGTCACCTCTTTAGTCGTTTCCTCGCTATACTTTACTTACTTTGTATTACAGGTTTTGCTACGATCTCATTATATCCCAATCATAATCAATTCCATAGAGTACCACTTCTTATTCTCATTCGTAACGCTGCTTATAAAACAGAATAAACCTCGTGGAGTAAGCATACTTAACCTGTAACTCTTTCTGATACTCAGCCAGTAAATCTTTCTGATTGACCCTATTACACTTACCACATAAGTTGTCTTACCAAGTTATTCACATTCATTACAAACCTGCGTATTCTATGCCCCTGTCTCTGTCATGCTGTTACTTCATTTTACTAATAGACTCGTTGTATTTCACTTGTGGTTATCCATCCCAATCGATACTTCAGTGTCACACTCCATTGGAGTTAACCTTTCTCTTTTTAAATCATATTTTTGTACTACCAATCTTCCCAATTTTCTCTTATATTTCTCTTTACCATAAACACCATTCCGTGTAATCATCCTTACCTTCCTCTTTCCGTTCACTTCTGGTTATCTTTTAATGCTTCCTTTCCTTTTGCACTCCAGTTCTATCCTTGGTCCTCTTTGGATCTCAATTTCGTTATGTTCTGTTTAGCTTAACTCAACGATACTTTCGTAGCTTGCCTTCTGTCCTTTCACTCTTATCATTCCTTAACATTGTAACTTGAGTTGCCTTGCACATTCCCTTAATTTTTCTGTAATATCATAGGTGTATGTCCTTCGCTTATCATCCTACCTTTGGCCTCAGCTCTTCACGTAGCCCCTTCATATCGTATCGCCTTATTAACGCAACTCTACTATTCCCCTCAATCCAACTTGTATACAACTATCTCCATAGCTTCGATATCTATAATATGTAAAGATTGGGCCGTATCTATATGCGGTAACACTCTTTAACTTGACTTAAATGTATAAGTAATCCCATCATCCTTTCGATACTTTAATATCTTTGAATTTGTCATAATAACCTTCTCTTCATATAACTCACCTTCCTCACAGATCATTCTTCAGGCCATGCCAAATCCATAACTCCTCTATAGCAACACATCCCATTTATTGTCTATTTACGATATTTCCTTTTCACGCTTCTTCTTGTTAGGTGTACCTAGCCAAATGACCTGATTTTGAAAAATTCTGGTAGAGTCTCCTTTGTAATTCTTACTATGCAAAACTAGCATGGAACAAATACCAGCAACGCCTCAAAGGGCATATATATTTATGCATGACATATCCTAACAACCCAGGGCTCCCAATTTCCGGTAAAAGAACAAAGATATCAAAACTTACCACATATATCACATCTCGAGATGTACCTGATCCTTTAGCGATCTGCCCTGTTATATTTTCTTGTTTACCTTCCCTTTTCATTCTTCATCTTTACATCTCAATCATACATGCAATATTCTTACCTTACCCGACACACATCTTTCGTGCCATTGCTTACTTTGTACTGATTCATTCAATTGTCCAGTTCACAAACTCAAGACTGAACTAATCATCAAGAGGTACATTTAATCAATTCCTCTACTTGTACTTACACTGATTTACCTCTATGTCAACCGATCCATTATCATATATATAAATATATATATATTCTGATAACGTAGCCTCAACGAAGTGAGTTACCTCTGTGACTTCTCATGTCATCACTCACTTTCTCCCGTCGATACTGTGCTTCTGCTGAGATCAAAGGTTAGTATAAGGAATCTCATTTCCTATGACTTGGATCTATCACACGATCTTAGATGTGAAAGAAGAGTAACCACCCAAGATGCCCCGTAGCCTCCTGTTTATAAATGTGGCGCGCTTCACACCATAAACAGGACTCTACTGGACACGACTTTGCAGACAACCCCTAGGAAGAACTGCTCTGATACCAATTTGTCACACCCCAATCCTGATAGGGCATGATGGGCACCCGACCCCTTACTTAGAGCCGAGCGAACCCGCTGGTTCTCGTTATGTTCATAATCTCACTGGGCTCTTAAATCATGAAATGAAACGCATAATGATAGCTTTTCAAAAACATTATTTTCGTCATTCTCAAATCAGGTAAAATCTGTAATCATATGAAATTTTGAACACAATGCATAATGATACATCGGCTTGCAGAGCCGCTTACAAGACTGACATGCTATATACGTGACTCTGTCTGCAAAGTCTCTAACGTAAATCAATATACTATAACATAGATACCCTGACTCGACAACACTCCGGAAGGAAATAGAGCACGCGAATCCAGCTGGGACATCCTCTAGCAATATCCTCTACTCATCTGTATACACCTGCGTAGCATGAAACGCAGCCCCCGAAGAAAGGGGGTCTGTGCGAATAGTGTACTGAGTATGTAAGGCATGAAATCAATATATACATAAAGTCCTGGAAATCATTTGAGACATAACAATGAATGGACAACATAGATGCATCAGTATAGCTACATCAAAGAAACACATCTATCCATAGGAATACCACAACAAAGGCCACAGCGTCACGCCTTGTCGACTGTGCCATACATATACACATCACAACAAAGGCCACAGCGTCACCCCTTGTCAACTGTGCCATACACATACACATCACAATAAAGGCCACAGCGTCACCCCTGTCAACTGTGCCACACTTACACATCACAATAAAGGCCACATCGTCACCCCCTGTGAACTGTGCCATACAGATACACATCACAATAAAGGCCACAACGTCACCCCCTGTCAACTGTGCCATACACACAACAAAGGTCATACCGTCACCCCCTATCAACTGTGCCTTATATACACACAGCAAAGGTCACAGCGTCACCCCCTGTCAACTGTGCCTTATATATACATAATGAATGAAAATGAGTGCAGTACATGATCAAAATGAAATATTAGAACTCTGTAATGTCACAAAATAACCATACACATATATTATGCTCATGACAAGCATAGAAGTTCAAATGAAAACTACCGCTCCATCCCACCTTGGAGGAACAATTTGTAAGGTGAGATCAACAACAATGAGATAAATCAAGAAAATCATGTAATAGCTTAAAATTTTCATATCATCGTTGGAATCATATTTGAGACCTTTAAGCGTAAAATCATCCTCAACGTAATCCCCATAAAAAAATCTCATTTTTAACATCATAAGAAGCTTTAAGAGTCACAAACTTCTAGCTTTTGAAATCATAGAGGTTATAGAAACACTTATGGAATCATACCATAGGGATCATGCCTTTGAAAGAAAGGGACGATCCTTAACATACATGTTCGACTTCCTATTAGCTACGTTTATTCATCCAAGCGCGCAAGTCTACATTTAAGAGGAGTTATACTAATGTTAGACTCTTTATTTTCAAATCAAACTATTCTATAATCTGTTGAAAATCGGGCAGCATCTCCCCTGTTTATATGCCTAGCCCGAATTCTCAATTCAACAACCAACACCACAAAAAAAATACCAACATTAACAACATCATTTCCCATACCAAATTATTATATAAAACAGGCCACACGCTGATTTCCAACTTCCATAACTACTCAACTCACCATACAATCATTTTCCGTTCTATTTCCGTAAATAAGCTAGTATTAACATAAATAGGAAGAGATTCATACCTCTCTCTTTAATATTTCTGTATCTTCACTTTTCCATGCTAATTTTAGGCTAAAACACGCCGCTATATGATTCTGCAACAATAACTATGCGCTATCCGGACCGAAATTTGAAAATTATACATGGTTTGGGCTAAAAAGTGGGTGTGAGAAGGTTGGGGAATATTCTGGAAGATTTGGGAAGGGTTTGGGTGTTTTTGGTTGAAAAATAGGGGGCCTCCCCCTTTTATAGAATGGTCCAGGTTCTGCCTGGACAGACATATATTTCCTTCAGCGCGTTCGCGCTGGCTTATTTTTTTTTCGCCTGCACCTTCATTCAGTAAAAAGGTCATACCTCTTGATCCTAACATTGTGTGAGGCCCCATGACCTATGGTTAGAAATTTCTTTCAATTATCTACAACTTTCGTTCTTTGTGTTTTTTCAAATTCCAAACTTATAATATTGTTTTGACCTCTCCAAGTCAGATCATCCGAATATGTTTCCTTAAATCCTCCTTTTGGAGGGCTTATGCCCATATTTGGCTTATGGGTCCTTCTTAGGACTTGCTCAAACTTTCCATATACTACTCATATGTCTCTTCACATGTCCTTCATGAAACTCCGATTTGTTGGCCCCACTTGGCTTACAGTAACGAGGGCTTTTGGGCAAGTGACATACGCTCCGATTCACCCCATATGGTCTCATTTGTCACATATCATATATTTTCCATTATTCACTCTTATAAGATAACCTTTCTCCTTAATCCTCGCATGAACTTACTCTTGTTCGGGCTCACACTAAGCTGTCTACAGTCTAGGTAGCGCCAAATTTTCCGGGGTGTAACAGATATTTTGGTGTATTGTAAAACCATGGATGAGCATGTTATTCACTTGAAATGTGTGTTTGAAGTGCTTAGACAGGAACAAAATTATGCTAATGTTGCTAAATGCTCTTTTTGTGTTGATGAAGTTGTTTTCTTGGGTTTTGTTATGAGTTCAAGGGGCGTTGAGGTTGATGAATCCAAAATAGATGCTATTAAGAATTGTCCAACTCCTAAATCCATTGGTGACATTAGAAGTTTTCATGGATTGGCTAGGTTTTATAGGTGGTTTGTTAAGGGGTTTATTACCATAGCCGCTCCTTTGACCGAGGTAATCCGAAAGGATAAACCTTTTTCTTAGGGTGTGGAGCAAGCAAAGGCTTTTGAAACTCTAAAACAAATGCTTAGCTCCACCCCGTTGTTGAAATTACCCAATTTTGACAACATCTTTGAAATTGAATGTGATGCTAGCAAAGTAGGTATTGGTGCCGTTTTAATGCAAGACCAAAAGCCCATAGCCTATTTTAGTGAAATACTCAAGGGTGCGACTTTGAATTATACTACCTATGATCTTGAGTTGTATGCCTTAATTCGTGCTCTGGGAAATTGGCAACACTACTTGTGGCCTAAAGAGTTTGTGATTCGGACCGACCATGGGTCCTTAAAGCATCTTAAGGCCTAAGGTAAGTTGAACCAAAGGCATGCCAAATGGGTTGAATTCCTTGAATCCTTCCCTTATGTAATCCAATACAAAAAGGGAAAGGATAACGTAGCGGCGGATGCCTTATCAAGGAAACATGTTTTGATCAATACTTTGTCTTCCAAATTGATGGGTTTTGAGAGCTTGAAGACATTGTATCCCGAGGACCCCGTCTTTGCACAAATATTTCTAGAATGCGAAGAATGGGAAAGGGAAAGGTGGCTTAGGGATAGATCTTCTACTCCATATTCTAAGTTTGATGGCTTCTTGTTCAAGAACAAGCGACTATGTATGCCCATGAGCTCTTGGAGGGAGTTATTTGTGAGGGAGGCACACAATAGGGGATTGATGGGACACTTTGGGATTGACAAGACAATGGGGATTCTTGAGGAGCAATTCTATTGGCCCCACATGCGGCGGGATGTGGCCCGAATTTGTGGCCAATGCCTTGAATGCCGAAAGGATAAATCTAGGATTCAACCCCATGGCTTGTACACTCCCCTCTCCATCCCTCAACAACCTTGGTTTAACATTTCCATGGACTTTGTGATGGGATTGCCTAGGACAAAAAAGGGGAAAGATAGCATCTTTGTTGTTGTTGATCGTTTTTCGAAAATGGCCCATTTCATTGCTCGCCATAAGGTTGATGATGCTCCCCATATTGCTTCCTTGTTTGTTGAAAATGTGGTTAAATTTCATGTCATTCCCAAGACAATTGTGAGCGATAGGGATCCCAAGTTCCTTAGCCACTTTTGGAAAGAATTGTGGGGTAGGCTTGGAACGAAGTTGTTGTTTTCAACTTCTTGCCACCTACAAACTGATGGCAAAACCGAAGTTGTCAATAGGGCTTTAGGTTCATTGCTTCGGGCCATGGTAAAAGGGAAGCTAGCCTCTTGGGAAGACCAATTGCCTTTAGTAGAATTTGCGTATAATAGAGTTATTCATAGCACTATTGGCATGTCACCGTTTGAGGTGTTGTATGGTTTTAACCCCTAACTGTTACACCTCGGAAATCTTTCCGTACTTGTGTGATGAGTAGAACAATGAAGGGCTTGAGTGTATGATGTTTTATTAAGTCGAGAATGGCTAATTATGAATTTTTGGAAATAAGAACGTGGCGGAAAATTTTCAGCACAGTCGTCGTAAAGGGCACTATACGGCTCGAAAAGTGATTTACGGACCGTATAGTGCAATCGTCCTCCAGCTGTCCAAAAATTTCAAGTTCTGTCAAGTGTTGAAATGGATAAAAATGACTTGGAGGACGGCCCGTAAACTGGTTTACGTCCGTAAACCTCGGTCGTAAACTGCCATGTCCCTTAGCCAAACTTTCTGTTTTTGAAATGCTTAAAAACGATCGCGGAGGACGGACCGTAAACCACAATACGGTCCGTAAACTGTGGTTTCCGACCACTATTCATCCCGACGAGAATTCATTAAACATCAGTTTTGAGTTATTAAAAGGGGACTTAAGCCTCATTTCATTTCATTTCTCTTCCATACAATTCAAGAATGCTCTAGAACTCTCCAAATATTTCCTCCATAAGAATTTAAGAGAATCAAAGGGAACATCAAGATCAACACCACTAAATTCATAAAAACAAGTGTAAGAGCACATCAAAGGATCATCTAAGTCAAGAAATCCTCAAAAGGGTGGAACTAGGGTTTTGGCTAAGTGAAGTATTTCAACTCAAGGCCTGTTCAATCATCATTTAAGGTATGTTTCATGACTATACCACGTGATTCAAGGTATTGGAAGGCTTAGATACTTAAAATGTAGAAGAACATAGGAATGGGTCATGATTGAGTAAATAGTGTCACTATGGAATGGTAATTGGATGGAATCATAGAAGTTGACGTGTTATGATTATGAATACGTTACAAATGGTGTATAGGTCATGATATAAGTGTTAAACTCAAAGGAAATGCCGCCTAATTTTCTCTAGGGATAACGATGCGTTCTCATAGTCGATTAACTAATGTAATACGAATTCTCTCATGAAGGAGACGACGTGTTAATGAAGGAGAATAAGTGGACATCAACTTAGCTAAACGACAAGGTATGTGAGGCTAGTCCTTCTTTCTAATGGAATGAATCTTTTAGCTTGAATCCCTATTCCTTTCATGAATTCTTACATTCTAAGAAGTTAAAAGCTTATGCCTATGAATGTCTATATGAGATAAGTTATACGATATGATGACACTAGAATGATGATGATGTTATTCCTTGCCTACACTCACCTTATGTGCTAGTCCTTTCAAGGTGAGGCAGAATGTACATTATGGTTCCAGAATGTAATCGGGGGATCACGACCTTACGTCACCCCGATAGAGTAAAGTTGATCATGAGTCTTATATACGCATTATGATAAGATAAGTATTTTATGATAAGCATATTACTATGAGTATTTACACTGAGCATGTTATGAGCATTTCACACCGGGCCTAGTTGGCCGGGCAGACACCGCTTCGGCGGGCGGCGATACGGATACACCACGACCTACGGGCATGGGCAGACACCACTAGTGGGCGGCATGAGATGGTACCTCAGACGCGGGCTAATAATATTGATTATCACACCGTTCCGACATGGACGGGCAGCTTGCATATGATGCATACATGTTATGATGATGAGTATTAGTAAGACAACATACATTACTTCATTTATGATTATCAGTCAGATTCAGATGTCTCATGTTGATGTTATTCCCATGTCATTGATGTCTCCTTTCATTATGTATGCCTCTCATACTCGTTACAATATTCGTACTGACGTCCTTTCTTCGGACGCTGTGTTCATGCCCACATGTAGACACGGAGGAGAGCTTGGCCCAGGTCCTCAGTAGCTGTCAGCTGATAGATAGCACTCCATTGTTCGGAGGTGCTTATGGCTATTCTTTTGATGTACATTCATACATGCATATTTTGGGCATGACGGAGTCTTGTTCCGTCTGTGTATTCATTATGTTAGTAGAGGCTCGTAGATGCATAGTGTGGGTTAGATGGTCTCACAAGATTTTCTCATATGTATGTATATTATTTTGATGGCCAAGAGGCAAATGTATATAAAGTATTTATGTTTTGATTAAATATGATTTTCCTACAATTGGTATGTAAAACTGATAAAAGAGTATTAAATGAGCAAGACCAGCAGTAGAGTGAGCGGTGCTCGGTAATTGCTCCGGGTACCCGTCGCGGCCCCTAGCTGGGTCGTGATAGAAGTGGTATCAGAGCAGTTCGCCCTAGGAAGTGTCTACGAGCCGTGTCTAGTAGAGTCTTGTTTATGGTGTGTTGCGCGCCACGCTAATAAACAAGAGGCTACAGGGTATTTAGGAAAATAACCATTCTTCTTCTCATGAGATCGTGCGATAGAGCCATGTCTAGGATTATATCATTCCTAAAAGTGCGTTATGGTTTCAGAAACATGCCGCCGAAAGGAAAAGCTACAGCTTCCCAGAAAGGCAAAGCTACGACAAAGAGGCAGGCGGAAGAGAGCCTCCGACAAATGTAGAGGAAAGTGAATCGCAAAGTGAGGCCGCGCCCAATGTAGAAGAGCAGGGAGGAGCCTCAGCTCCGATTCCTCCACCGGGTGCTTCGGGTCAACAAGTGTCCGAGGCCATACATTTATTGACACAGTTGGTTGCCGCTCAGGCATAACGACAGAATGCGGGCCCAAGTGATCGTTCGGCTAGTACAAGAGCTCGTGATTTCCTTACTCTAAACCCTCCAGAATTTTTCGGGTCGAAGCCGGATGAGGACCCACAAGGTTTTATCGATGAGATGTTGCGGACGCTGAAACTTATGCATGCTTCTGAGACCGAATTCGTGGAGTTGGCCTCATATAGACTTCGCGACGTGGCAGTACTATGGTATAAGAATTGGGTGATAACAAGAGGGGAGAATGCACCACCTCCCGTGTGGCAAGAGTTTGTATATGCCTTTATTCGTCACTACTTGCCACCTGAAGTCCGCCGAGCTAGAGCGGGCAGGTTCTTGAATTTGAAACAGGGAAGCATGAGTGCCCGAGAGTATAGTATGCAATTCAACTCATTGGCCCGATATGGCCCGACTATGGTGGCATACATGGGAGACCGAGTCTATAGATTTGTGAGTGGTTTAGGACCACACTTGTTCAGAGATTGTCTGACAGCCTCTTTGCAAGACGGGATGGATATTTCCCGGATACAGGCCCATGCTCAGACCTCAAAGAACGACAACAACAGCAGAGAAGTGATCGTGAGGGTGACAGAAGACAAGGTAATAGGGCTAGATCTATGGGGGAGAGCAGTGAGTACCGAGGGGGGACCGAGACAGACGCATTCTAGGCACTCAGGTCAGTCAGCGACCAGTGGGCCTCCCTGGTTCTCAGATAGGGGGTTGACCGTTCTTTTCAATCTGGGCAGGGCCAAAGCTCGAGGGCCTCAGATTTTCAGTTCAAGGGAGATTTTAGCCAGAGGAGACCCCCAATACCGCGGTGTAGTCAGTGCGGCAAATTACATTCTGAACAGTGTCGTCAGGGTACCAATGCTTGTTATGCATGCGGGCAAGTTGGTCACATAATGAGGGATTTCCCTTCGGTGAGAGATAGAGCAGGGACTCAGCCCACAGGTTCAGCAGCGGGTTCTTCTTCGGTGCATCCGACAGCACAGACTTCCCAGACTACAGCTGGTAGAGGCAGAGGCAAAGGGGGAGCATCTACTTCCGGCGCTGTTCAGCCCCGCGTGTATGCTTTAGCAGGGCGACAGGATCTTGAATCCTCCCCCGATGTTGTCACAAGTACCTTGACTATATTTTCCCGTGAGGTATATGCTTTGATTGATCCGGGTTCTACTTTCTTCTATGTTACCCCATATGTTGCTGATTGTATTGGGGTGAAGCCTGAGCCAATTAAACCTTTCGAGGTGTTCACTCCGGTTGGTGATCCCGTGATAGCGAGGAAGGTATATAAAAATTGTGTCGTGGTGATATGTGACCGCCAGACTCAAGCCGATTTGATCGAACTGGAAATGATAGACTTCGACGCGATTATGGGAATGGATTGGTTGGCCTCGTGCTATGGTAATGTTGATTGCCGGACGAAAATGGTTTGATTCCAGTTTCTGGGAGAGCCCGTACTTGAATGGAAGGGTAACACAGCATCCCCTAAGGGTAGGTTTATTTCCTACCTCAAGGCGAGAAAGATGATAGCCAAGGGCTATATTTATCACCTAGTTCGGGTTCATGATATGGAGGCAAGGCCACCAGTCTTCCAATCTGTCTCGGTAGTAAATGAATTTCCAGATGTATTCCCGGATGAACTTCCAGGTCTTCCTCCAGAAAGGGAGATCGACTTTGCTATTGATGTATTACCAAACACCGAGCCTATTTCTATTCCTCCGTATCGAATGGCTCCAGCAGAACTGCTAAAAGCACAGCTAAAAGATTTACTTGAAAAGGGGTTCATAAGGCCTACTTCTTCGCCGTGGAGAGCACCAGTCCTGTTCGTAAAGAAGAAGGACGGATCTTTACGAATGTGTATCGACTACAGACAGTGGAACAAGGTAACAATAAAGAATAAATATCCTCTTCCCAGAATCGATGATTTGTTTGATCAGTTACAGGGCGCTAAGTGGTTTTCCAAGATAGATCTGAGACCGGGTTATCATCAGGTGAGAATTAGAGAAGCAGATGTTCCTAAGACTGCCTTCAGGACAAGATATGGTCACTACGAGTTCCGAGTGATGTCGTTTGGATTGACAAATGCCCCAGCGATGTTCATGAATTTAATGAACAATGTGTTCAGGCCATTTTTGGATCTCTTCGTGATAGTATTTATCGACGATATTCTGGTATATTCTCGCACCGAGTCAGAGCATGCAGACCACCTAAGAATTGTTCTTGGCGTTCTCCGAGCCCGAGAATTATAAGCGAAGTTCTCAAAGTGCGAGTTTTGGCTAAATTCTGTGGCGTTTTTAGGCCATGTTATTTCAGATGATGGCATCCGAGTCGACACTCAAAAGATAGAAGCTGTGAAGACTTGGCCAAGGCCTACGACACCTACAGCAGTTCGTAGTTTTCTGGGTTTGGCAGTTTATTATCGAAGATTCGTAAAGGGTTTTTTATCTATTTCAGCCCCATTAACGAATCTAACCCAGAAGTCAGCAAATTTTCAGTGGAATGATGCTTGTGAGCGTAGTTTCCGAGAGCTAAAAGATAAATTGACCTCGGCTCCAGTGTTAACACTTCCAGAAGGGCCGGATGGTTATGTCGTGTATTGTGACGCTTCCGGTGTGGGACTAGGATGTGTGCTGATGTAGCATGGCAATGTTATTGCATATGCTTCGAGAGAGTTGCGGAAACATGAACAGAATTATCCGACTCATGATCTCGAATTGGCTGCGGTTATTCATGCCTTAAAGATATGGAGGCATTATCTGTACGGTGTGCACGTCGATATCTATACAGATCACAAGAGTCTTCAACATATTTTTAAGCAGAAGGAGTTGAACCTACGGCAGAGACGGTGGTTGGAATTGTTGAAGGATTATTACATTAATATATTATACCACCCCGGGAAAGCGAATGTGGCAGCAGACGCGCTTAGCCGCCGATCAATGGGAAGTTTAAGTGAAGTCCCTGCAGAAAGGAAAGAAATGGTTCGTGAGCTCTATCAACTAGCAAATCTTGGGGTACGTGTAATTGATTCGGGTTAGGCAGGAATTAGTGTTAATGATCCTGCGGTCTCGCCCTTGACTGCGGAGATAAAAGAATGCCAGTATGAAGATCCACAGATGTGTCATCACAGGGATGTATCCCGTGGGAAAGAGAAGTCTCCATTTGCAGTTTCCATAGATGGGGTTCTTAGATACCGAGACAGACTGTGTGTCCCAGATGTGGCAAAACCACAACAGCAAATTTTAGAAGAAGCGCATCATTCTCGGTATTCCATTCATCCAGGTACGACCAAAATGTATCACGATCTTAAATTGCTATATTGGTGGGATGGCATGAAACGAGACATAGCGGCATTTGTGGCGCAGTGTCCGAACTGCCAACAGGTGAAAGCAGAACATCAAAAGCCAGGGGGCTTATTGCAAGCAATGGAAATTCCTACCTGGAAATGGGAGGAGATTAATATGGATTTTATTGTGGGGTTACCCCGCTCCTGAGGAAAATATGACTCTATATGGGTGATCGTGGACAGACTCACGAAAGCAGCTCATTTCCTCCCAGTTAGAACCACATATTCAGCAGAAGACTATGCCAGGTTATATTTAAAAGAAATTGTGCGCCATCATGGGATCCCTTTGGCCATTATTACAGATAGAGGAGCCCAGTTTACAGCTAAGTTTTGGAAATCTTTTCAAGAAGGGTTAGGTACCCAAGTCAAATTCAGCATAGCATTTCATCCACAAACGGACGGACAAGCCGAGCGCACCATTCAGACCTTGGAGGATATGCTCCGAGCGTGTGTGTTGGATTTTGGGGGTAGTTGGGACGAGCATTTACCCCTTATCGAATTTGCTTATAACAATAGCTACCATTCCGGTATTCAAATGGCCCCGTATGAAGCCTTATATGGAAGAAAATGCAGATCTCCAATTGGATGGTTTGAAACCGGAGAAGTACAATTGATAGGCCCCGACTTGATCCAACAAGCAGTTGAAAAGGTTAAAGTGATTCGAGACCGAATGCTAACACCTCAAAGTCGCCAAAAGTCTTATGCAGACAACTGCCGACGGGATTTAGAATTTCAGGAAAATGACTGGGTATTTCTGAAGGTATCGCCAACGAAAGGGGTGATGAGATTTGGCAAAAAGGGGAAATTGAGTCCAAGATACATCGGACCTTATAAAATTGTCCGTAAGGTAGGACAGGTAGCATATGAATTGGACCTACCTTCGGAGCTTGAATCAGTCCATCCGGTGTTCCATGTTTCGATGCTCCGCAAGTGTATCGGGGATCCTACAACAATAGTCCCGGTTGACGATGTGCAGGTGACAGAGAAGCTAACATATGAAGAAGTACCTATTGCCATTTTAGATAGACAAGTGCGAAGGCTCCGGAACAAAGAAGTAGCTTCAGTGAAAATCCTATGGCGAAACAGCAATCGAGAAGAAATGACCTGGGAAGCGGAGGAGAAGATGAAATCCATTTACCCGCATTTGTTCCAGTCCCCAGAGGAGATTCAAGGTGAAGCATCGACGCTGTAAGGTTTGTACACCTTAGTATTATGATTTTAGTCGTGTGTGGCCATGGGTGTGTGGATAGTGTGATATAGCCCTGTAAGGCCATATTGTGGGTTGCTGTGACAGGTTGGTAGAGTCAAATTACAAAGGAGACTCTGGCAAAAATTTTCTAGAATTCCCGAGTGTCGAACATTCGAGGACGAATGTTCCAAAAGGGGGAAGAATGTTACACCTCGGAAATCTTTCCGTACTTGTGTGATGAGTAGAACAATGAAGGGCTTGAGTGTATGATGTTTTATTAAGTCGGGAATGGCTAATTATGAATTTTTGGAAATAAGAAGGTGGCGGAAAATTTTCAGCACAGTGGTCGTAAAGGGCACTATACGGCCCGTAAAGTGATTTACGGACCGTATAGTGCAATCGTCCTCCAGCTATCCAAAAATTTCAAGTTCTATCAAGTGTTGAAATGGATAAAAACGACTTGGAGGACGGCCCGTAAACTGGTTTCCGGACCGTAAACCTCGGTCGTAAACTGCCATGTCCCTAAGCCAAACTTTCTGTTTTTGAAATGCTTAAAAACGATCGCGGAGGACGGATCGTAAACCACAATACGGTCCGTAAACTGTGGTTTACGACCACTGTTCATCCCGACGAGAATTCATTAAACATCAGTTTTGAGTTACTAAAAAGGGACTTTAGCCTCATTTCATTTCATTTCTCTTCTATACAATTCAGGAATGCTCTAGAACTCTCCAAATATTTCCTCCATAAGAATTTAAGAGAATCAAAGGGAACATGAAGATCAACACCACTAAATTCATTAAAACAAGTGTAAGAGCACATCAAAGGATCATCTAAGTCAAGAAATCCTCAAAAGGGTGGAACTAGGGTTTTGGCTAAGTGAAGTATTTCAACTCAAGGCCTGTTCAATCATCATTTATGGTATGTTTCATGACTATACCACGTGATTCAAGGTATTGGAAGGCTTAGATACTTAAAATGTAGAAGAACATAAGAATGGGTCATGATTGAGTAAATAGTGTCACTATGGAATGGTAGTTGGATGGAATCATAGAAGCT
Source organism: Lycium barbarum (assembly GCF_019175385.1). NCBI lineage: Eukaryota > Viridiplantae > Streptophyta > Magnoliopsida > Solanales > Solanaceae > Lycium > Lycium barbarum. Next base: position 67,831,698 of record NC_083339.1, read on the forward strand.
GACGTGTTATGATTATGAATACGTTACAAATGGTGTATAGGTCATGATATAAGTGTTAAACTCATAGGAAATGCCGCCTAATTTTCTCTAGGGATAACGATGCGTTCTCATAGTCGATTAACTAATGTAATACGAATTCTCTCATGAAGGTGACGACGTGGTAACGAAGGAGAATAAGTGGACATCAACTTAGCTAAACGACAAGGTATGTGAGGCTAGTCCTTCTTTCTAATGGCATGAATCTTTTAGCTTGAATCCCTATTCCTTTCATGAATTCTTACATTCTAAGAAGTTAAAAGCTTATGCCTATGAATGTCTATATGAGATAAGTTATACGATATGATGACACTACAATGATGATAATGTTATTCCTTGCCTACACTCACCTTATGTGCTAATCCTTTCAAGGTGAGGCAGAATGTCCATGATGGTTCCATAATGTAATCGGGGGATCACGACCTTATGTCACCCCGATAGAGTAAAGTTGATCATGAGTCTTATATACGCATTATGATAAGATAAGTATTTTATGATAAGCATATTACTATGAGTATTTACACTGAGCATGTCATGAGCATTTCACACCGGGCCTAGTTGGCCGGGCAGACACCGCTTCGGCGGGCGGCGATACGGATACAACACGACCTACGGGCGTGGGCAGACACCACTAGTAGGCGGCATGAGATGGTACCCCGGACGCGGGAGGCTTGGACGCGGGCTAATAATATTGATTATCACACCGTTCCGACATGGACTGGCAACTTGCATATGATGCATACATGTTATGATGATGAGTATGAGTAAGACAGCATACATTACTTCATTTATGATTATCAGTCAGATTCAGATGTCTCATGTTGATGTTATTCCCATGTCATTGATGTCTCCTTTCATTATGTATGCCTCTCATACTCGTTACAATATTCATACTGACGTCCTTTCTTTGGACGCTGTGTTCATGCCCACAGGTAGACAGGGAGGAGAGCTTGGCCTAGGTCCTCAGTAGCTGTCAGCTGATAGATAGCACTCCATTGTTCGGAGGTGCTTATGGCTATTCTTTTGATGTACATTCATACATGCATATTTTAGGCATGTCGGAGTCTTGTTCCGTCTGTGTATTCATTATGTTAGTAAAGGCTCGTAGATGCGCAGTGTGGGTTAGATGGTCTCACAAGATGTTCTCATATGTATGTATATTATTTTGATATCCAAGAGGTAAATGTATATAAAGTATTTATGTTTTGATTAAATATGATTTTCCTACAATTGGTATGTAAAACTGATAAAAGAGTATTAAATGAGCAAGACCAGCAGTAGAGTGAGTGGTGCTCGGTAATTGCTCTGGGTACCCGTCGCGGCCCCTAGCTGGGTCGTGACACTAACCCCCTTGGATCTAACGCCTTTGTCTCAAGATGTGGTATTGAGTTTAGATGGTAACAAGAGAGCCGAAGCTATGAAGGAGATCCATGTTATATCCCGTATTTTTGTACGTTGGATTAATTGTAAGTTAATCGACATAAATTCAAGGACAAGATTATTTTTGAGATATGAGATAAGGACTTTTAATCCCCGATTTTAATAAGTGCACGATTTTCTTGTAATTTCTAATTAGTGTAGAAATATTAGTGGAGATTAGGGATTAATTAATCATGATTAGATTATTAAGTGGGGATTAATGATTAATTAAGTTAATTAGTGTATTAAATGGACCCCACTACAACATGGCCAAATCTGATTGGTCCACGCCATAGTGGGACACTTGTCAACATGGCTGCTTGCATATAAATACTATGTGATGACTCATTTAGTCACAAATTCATCTTCATAAAGTTGAATTGGAGAAAGAAATAGAAACCACAACAGCCATGGCAGCTCTTGATCAATTCAAGCTTTTGATAGCAAAAACAAATTAAATTCCTAAGGTGTTCTAAACATTCAAAGGTGAGCAGCAACGTGAATTTTATCCTTGGGGCAGCAAGAACACTTGTAATTTTAATTCATAATTCCAGCAACATTAAGAGGCCAAGCTTGCTAAGGTAAGGTTTAATTCCCTCCTACATGTTTTAGAGATGGTTTGTGTCACGACCCGACTAGGGGCCGCGACGGGTACCCGGGGGGTACCCGGGGCTAACCACTGAGCACCACTTATTTCATCACTCGTCATAACCATTTTACGTTTCATTAGTATTCATAATCGTAGAACAATAATTTTTTGTTTGATAGTACAATTGGTTTTATATGCATACGCCTTTTTAGGCTATCAAAATAATATACAAATATACTGTAGTAATCTTGTGAGACCATCTAACCCACACTACGCATCTATGAACCTCTACTGGCATACTATACATATAGGTGGAACAAGACTCCACCATGCCCAAAATATACATATACCAAGAGAATAATCATGAGCACCTTCGCACAATGGAGTGCTCGCAATCAGCTGGAGGCTACTAAGAATCTGGATCGAGCTCACCTCCCTGTCTACCTATGGGCATGAACACAGCGTCCAAAGAAAACAGACGTCAGTACGAATATTGTACTGAGTATGAGAGGCATGAACAATAATAATACATCAAGGAAGTAAGGGAGGCATCAAATATGGAGCAATTGTACCTGACTGGGAATTACATGAAAAGTAATGCATGCTGACTTACTTTTAAGCTTATCATCATCTCATGTATGCATATCATATATATATATATATATAAACTGCCCGACCATATAGGTGCGGTGTGATAATCAGTAACATTAGCCCGCGTCCTGGCATCCCGCGTCTGGGGTACCATCTCATGCCGCCCACTAGTGGTGTCTGCCCATGCCAATTGGCCATGGTGTATCGTATAAGCTGCCCGCTTTCGCGGTGACTGCCCGGCCAACTAGGCCTGGTGTAATATGATTATAACATGCTCATCATAAAATACTTATAATAATATGCTTATCATCGTACATGCATAAGGCCTCTAGAATAACTATATTTTATTGAGGTGACGTAAGGTCGTGAACCCTCGATTCCATTATGAACATTCCGCCTCACCTTGAAGGGATTTGTACATAAGGTGGGTGTATACAAGGAACGACATCATTTACTTTATAAGAACATCATATCATATCTCTTGACATATGTAGCTATTCATGATCTTAGGCTCTTGGCTTTCCGGAATATAGGAGGATCATGGAAAGGAAGAAAAATCATATCATGGGATTCATGCCATAGAAAGAATAGGTCTAGCCTCACATACCTTTGGCGTTTAACTGAACTATCGCTCGCTTGCTCTCATTCGATAGCGCGTTTCTTCCTTCAAAAGAGAATTCGCATTTACATTAGTTAATCGACTATAAGAACGCGTTACTAACTCTAGGGAAAATTTGGGCGGCACTTCCTTTGTTTATACTAATTTTCCCACATTCTATTTCAACTCCCAAACATTTACAACAACACTTCACAATATCGTATCAACAATCATCATTCATATACGTTGAGCAAAATCCACCATTTTTCTCCATTTTCTCCACATTTATGGTTATAGTTCGTTATCGCGTTTTCTCATATATAATGCTTATTTCCTGGTCTAAACATCATTTACAACATATTCATAATCATGGCACATCAACGTTTATGGTTCCATTCGACTACCATTCAATTATGACACTATTCTCTCATTCAAGACCCATTTTCCATGTCTTTCTACAATTCAAGCATCTTAGCTTTCCAATACCTTAAACAACATTGTAAAGTCACGAAATTTACCTTTGATGGTGGTGGAACAAGCCTAGAGTGGAGTTCTTCCTTTAGCACTAATTTCTTGGTTTTGATGAACTTCACTTGAGTTTCACACACTTTGTTTCATGGATTTAATGTGGTTGATCTTGATCTCCCTTTGATTCTCTTAAATTCTTGTGGATGAAGTGTTTTGGATTACTCTAGAGAGTTCTTGAACCGTGTAGGTGAGATATGAAATAAAATGAGCTTAGGGTCTCTTTTTAATAACTCAAAATCTGATTTTTTTAATGAACAGCAGTCGGGGTGTACAGTGGTCGTAAACCCCACTTTACGGGCCGTATACTGGTTTACGGTCCGTCCTCCACGACCGTATTTAAGCATATCAAAACCAGAAAGGTAGGCTGAAGATCATGGCAGTTTAAGACTCAGTTTACGGGCCATATTTCAATTTACGGTCCGTATTCCAAGTCGTGTTTAACCATTTGATGCATTTGACAGAAAGTTAAAATTTTGGAATGTTGAAGGACGATGTCACGACCCAACCCCGTAGGCCGCGACTCGTGTCCGAGCAGGACACCTTACGTACCCAATAACCCCAAACCAACATATAAATTAGATACCCATATATAAAAGCCAAACGGAGTCGCAAGCTATCGTACATAAAGAGATGTAGCGCACGAAAGCCGATAAGGCCGTCACAAAATACATATTCTTAGAACATATATACACAACCCACGTATGTGTCTACAGACCTCTACAAACAATACTAACAGAAACATAAGACGGGACAGGGCCCAGTCATACCCCTGAATAAACATATACATATGTGATAGAAAAGTCTATACCAAAATATGGCTCCGGACAAAGGAGCACTCCAAAACAGCAGAGCAGATATCCTAAGCGGGCGGATCTCTGAAGTGGGTATCTGTACCTGCGCGGCATGAAAACGCAGCCCCCGAAGAAAGGGGGTCAGTACGAAATATGTACTGAGTATGTAAAGCATGAAGTACAGTAAACAAAATCATAACCGGAACAGAAAGTACAGAAAATGAATGCAAAGTCCAGAATATCAAAATTATACTTACAAAACATAAATAGTGTATGCAGAAACATATATCAAATCCGACCCCAATACGGGACTCGGTGAACAAAACGTGGCACCACAACACATCATACTTCAGAGTAGGGAATAGCTCCGTAACATATCATAACATATCAGATGGCCATATCATATCATATCATATCACCAACATCAGAACATAGATGTACATGGCACATCATACTCCGGACCCATGTACATGTCATACCTGCCCCCTCACATCGAGGCACGGCGAACAATGCAGTGGAATACGCTTGATAACAAATCCTGGCCAGGGCTCAGTGAAAGAAGCATTGAGGAATCCACGAGCAGAGTAGTGAGATACCAAATGCAGGGTAAAGTATAAAAACATTTACACAGACTCAATCGAAGAACCCAAACAACAGATCATTAGAAAGACGTCAGACGATAATCGTAGTGCATACCTTTCGGATGTCACGGTAGATTATGTCAGAACAGAACTTCCGGATTCGTGGTACATATCAAAACATTTCATAGGACTTAATGGAATATTTCAAACAGTTGTCGTTTAGGATTTAGAAGAGCAGCCAAGCGTTTGCTTTAGATATCGTTCGGAAACAATTCAATAGCACAATAGAAGTGGATTCGGAAATAGTGGGCCCGCCTCGGGTCAACCGAGGTGGCGGGCACAAATTATGTGTAATAAACTTTATGGAGTCGCTTATGAGGGTTTTAAGGTAATCGGATTTTATTTACACAAGTTCTAGGTATTTAGACAACTTTTCTAGCCATTTGCAACAGAATTAGTTCAATTCCACTGAATGGAACAAGGACAAGTTTAGACGCAGGTTCCGAAGAGTAGAGTAGTCCCCGAGGTCCAAATTCAAACCTAATACATCTAGGATATGCCAAGAGAAGGAAAGGTGGAGCTTTACATACCTTTCTTGCCTTTTACGCTCGCCAAACCTCAAATCCCGTTTCGTCTGAAACCTACAAATGGTCACATCTACCAAATGCTACTATAAGGCTTTTGGCATCCAATCTTGAATTAGTACTTGTCTACCGAAATTTCGGCAGCACCTCCCCTATAAATACGACACCCCAAGAATTCAACTCGGCCAAAATAATTCAACAACAACCCAACAACAACACCAACAACAACAACAATCACTACAAATCACAATATGTCACAATTAGACTTCTTTCCAACATAATGCAATAGCTTTCATTCCGACTTCGCATTTTCAAATCAATACCAACATGCTCATATTCATTACTAATCAAGATCACTACAATATCATTCGGAAACATTTCATATCATTTCTACAATATATTCACAAGATATACAAAATATACAAACTTTCCACCAAAACCATAATTCATCCGAAACCTCTAATTTTCGACATAAATATCCATAACACATTTTCATCCTCCAATTTCATTAACAATAATCATAATTCGTGCCTTAACAATTTCATTTTTCATAATTACATAAATTTACCATAAAATCACAAAACTTCCCATAACAACTTAACAACCAATCTTTCATGCTAATATGGACTAGCATCCTTCTAAATTCACCAACCAGCATAACAATTCAGATATAGCTATTTCATAATTTTTATTTCCGTAATGAAGTCGAAATTAATACTAACTATTATACCCCGTATTTTTGCATATTCGGAAAATTCGAAATAATTACGATTTGTAAGGAATAAGGTCATATGTGGATTTGAACTTATATATGTAGGTTGTTCATGAAAAATATTGGTGTGGAAGTGTTGGAGAAGGCCAAGGGCAAAAATTGGAATTTTGGAAATTTGTTCGGGAATTACAAAACGAGATTTTAATGAATTGGGCTCAAAATAAAATAAGAAAAATTTGAAGCCCAAAGCAAGGGGGTGGCCGGCCATGCAATGGCCCAAGCCCTTGGAGTTTAATTAATTTTCCATGTGATTAATTATATAAAGGAGGCTAGGTTCAAGAAACTTCAAGAAAAACAAAGTGAAATCAAGGACAAACAAGGAGGAGAAAAACGGCCAAGAGAAAGGAGAAAAGAAAAGGAAGAGAAAAGAAAGAAAAAATTCCCAAGCTTTCAACCTTGATTCAAGACTTATAATTTTCTTGAATTCTTATCAAGTTCAATATTCTCTACAAAGTAGTACAATTATTTTGGCAAGAAACTATCTTTGGTAGCAATGAGAACTTGTTGGAAAAGGTAAGAATTTTTATGTTCTTTTTATGTTATGAAGGTTTGTTTGTGTTGTAGTATATGGAAATGAGTAGAAACTATGAAAATATAGAAGTTTGCAAGTGGATGTGTATGTATGTAGTTGGCCGTATGTGAGCATTTTTGTGTAAGTAATATGAGTTGAATTTTTATGTTGAATTCTAGTTGTGGATATGGTGTAATTCATATTAGAAACGAAAGTGGAATGAAATTGATGGAAGTTGGAAAAATGGATGTTGGCCGTGTGGTATGGGAATTGAAATGAAAATGAATTAACTTTGTTTGATATGTTAATTGTGTTGTTATGGCCTTGTGAAGTGGATGGAAGAGTAATGGTTTAAGCTAAAGAATTTGTTATTAAGTTGTTGTCGGAAAGTATGTTGTTTTAGTATGATCATATGAAATTAAGAAAAAGAAGTGGTTAAGGTGTAAATTATGATTAATGTTGATGAACTTGGAAGGTGGAAATGTGTTATGAACTTGTATGTTAAAGATTAGAAGAATTTGATAAATCATGGCTTTGATGGAAAGTTTGCATGTTTTGTATATTTTGTGTATATATTGTAGAAATGTTATGATATGCGTCCGAATGGTATTGTAATGATCTTAATGAATGTGAAAATATTGAGATTGAGTTGGAAATGAGAGTTATTGCACTATGTCGGAAGGAGGACTAATTAGTCTATATTGTGATTGTTGATGTTGTTGATGTTGTTGTTGGGTTGTTGTTGGTTGTTTTGAGCCGAGTTGAATCTCGGGAAGGCTATATGTATAGGGGAGATGCTGCCCAAAGTTTTATAGGCAAGTATTGGTTAAGAATAGAATTTTTAAGTCTCATGAATAGTAATTGGTAAATGTGACCATTTGCAGTTTTTGGACGAAACGGGAATTGAGATTGGGCAAGCGTAAGGCGCAACCAAGGTATGTAAAGCTTTGCTCTTTATTCTTTGGCATGTTCTAAACGTAGTAGGCTCGAACGCGAGCCTTGGAAACGACCCTGCTCCTCGGATTACGAGATTGAAATTGGCTCCAAATCCTTTAGTGAGATTGAATCAATTTTCCTAAATTGCCTCCAAACTGACCTATAAGTATGCAACTTTCATAAATGGAACCGGAATGCCCTAAAACTCTCATGAATGACTCTACAAGGTCTATGATTCATAATTTGAGTTTACCACCTCGATTGACCCGAGGTGGGCTCGCAGATTCCGAGACCTCCTACTATTGCTTTATTTGTCTTATTTCTATATATAATGCTTAAAAGAATCTTTTGATTATTGTTCCGTCTGTCAGATAGTAAATGTGATGAATCTATATTACATTTTGATATGTGCTATGACCTTAGAAACATGATTTGATATAATGAATCGTGCCATCACCAAAAAGGGCGTCCATACACACTATGACTAATATCCGACTCCTTTGAAATGATTTGTCATTTAAACAGTCCCATTTGGTAAGGAACGACCATTCTGACTATTCAGTCAAACCCTATGGTATATTTATTATGTACGAACAATCTCGGGAGTCTGCTTTGATATAATCCGTCGCAGGTTACGAAAGGTACATCCTAAGACCTATCATTTGGTTTTTCTATTAAGTCTGGACTTATATGCATATGTTTCTGCATTACTCTGTTCGTGCAAGTCACCGTATGTCTTTTCACTGAGCCCGGGCCAGGACATGATCTCGTGCGCATTTCTCTGCATTTCCCACCGAGTCCCTCGTACTTGCGGGCCGGGACACGTTATTTGTATATGTTTATGAGATGATGATACGGGGATGGCGGCCAGGATGGCACATGATGATTATCCACCGAGACCCGCAGTAGAGGGCCGGGACATGTTATGTATACACA